>NC_041380.1:142691240-142712617 GCF_002162155.2 Triticum dicoccoides | reverse complement strand
GGTTGTCAGTATTTGCACGTTGTGAATTGTGTTTTGTGTTGTGTATTTTGAGAGTATTTTCAGATGTGAATGTCTTTTGAATTTCAGATTTGCAGTATTGAGCATATGAAGTATTTTATGAATTCTAGAGATCTATTTTTAGCACTTAAAAAATGTAGTTTCATAGGAGTATAAAGGAGCAGACAATGTGATTCTCAGAGAAGAAACTGCAAGTTTCAGTTTCAGATTAGAAACTGCAAGTTCAGTTTCAGATAAGAAACTGCAACTTTCAGAGGCAGAGCATTTATATTAACACGGCCTTTTCAAACAGGGTTAACATCATGTTGGAAGTTTTATTCAGGGTCGAAAATGGAACTACCAGCCAGTTAACATCATGCTGATCAACATTCATGCATAGCACATCTTCATATGATGCACAGTCAAAATGCCCACACAATGTCAAGTGTGCGAAACACAGAGAAAACGAGGGACGAAGTTTTGGCAAGTGTTGGACGTGGTTTTGGGCTGCCCCGTCTAGGCTTTCATTTTTAACATGCGCAGCCCACGACCTCGGATGGGAGGTCCATAGGCCTGTTTGTATTTTCTTAGGGCCGTCATGTATCGACCGGCCTATGGACCTCCCATCCGACGTTTTATTTTTGGCAGCCCAATTTATGTTTTTTTTTGAAGAAAACGCAGAGGTATGTTCTATTTTTCTATATAAGAATAGGTACGCCAGGTCCAACTTATGTTTCCCTTCTAACTATATTATATATATTTAAATTATTTTATATGTTGACTGTTTAGTTCACATACTCCCTCCTTTTCAGTTTATAGGGCTTATCTCAAAATTTTAGTTTTTCAATTTTATAAGGCTCAATTTGGTTGTTTTCCATCACATGTTCAGATTCCAAGGTGCATTAAATCATTGCATGCAAGTATTAAGAGAAAATTGACCAATGAATGTACTTTATGCATGCATGCATTGTAATATATGCATTGATAAACATATTTTTTTGAGGAAAACAAGTGCATTAATTAGGTGCTTTTGCAAACTACAAAAAGTATTCCACCATTCATCATCTACCTTGGTTGGTGATATTTTTGAATTGAGCCCTATAAACCGAAAAGGAGGGAGTAATTGGCAAATAGATCTCGCCTCCACCCCCCGCCTCCTGACTCCGGGCGCGCCTGCCCCCCTCAGCAAGTCCGCTCGTGCACCCCATGGAGTCACCGGCCATATCCACGGGGGAATGGCTGGAAGACAGGCAGATGTACAAGATGCATCTCCCACATGTCTACAAAGCCTTCCCGCGGATGCTCCAGCCGCTCGACTCTGTCGCGCCGGTGGTGCTGCGGGAGACTCGAGGGAGGAGATGGAGGGAGCGGGCGATGCGGATCCGGGACAATGCTCTCTCCTGGACCCAGTGCACGCGCGAATGGAGGGAAGCAGAGGAGGAAGCTGCGAGGGAGGAAGCCGAGGAGGGACCGAATCCGTTCTCTCACTCACGCAGGTATGCTCGGATGTGCAAGGATCATGTGGATTCGGAGCTGCTGAATCTAGCCCTGCGGATCTACTTCGAAGGAGATTTCTCGGAGAAGCACGGGATGCACCACCCCAGTGAGCCACCGATTGCGTTAGTTCGATGGGAGAGAGGAGAAGTGAATTCAGGAGATCCACGCCGTGCTGCGAGATGGGAATGCTTGACTGGACACCTGCCCACCAGCACGCCACCGGAGCCGGAGAAGGTGGCTCCCCTACCTTACCTCTCCCCCAAACCTGCAAAAGATTGAAATTAGGCTTGCAATCTGCTTCAATTGAGCTGTCTGGTGGTTATTTTTGCTTCCTGAGAGACAACATCTGGCTGGAGGATGAGCAGGAACCAGGAACTCCGATGAATTTCCCCTATCACAATGGGGGGAGCACCGGTTGGGCAGTGGTACAGCCCACCTCCGCCCCAAATGGGGGCACAATCTGGGCAGGCTCCTGTAATTGCCCAAGATCAATCTGCTGGTGATTCTGACTCTCAAATTGGTGGGAAATCTCAAGGCAAGAATCAGCAAAAGAAGAGATAGGACATCTAGAAAACTGCTCCTGCCCCTGCTTCAGGCCTTATGGCATACTCTAAGGTGATCTGCTACAACTGTGGGGAACCAGGGCATCATTTGGATAAATGTGTCAAGCCCAAGAGTTGTTTTATCTGCAAAATGGTTACCCATAAAGTTGAGAATTGCCCTGTCAAAAGGAAAACCCACAATTCTGCTAGATATGTTGGAAGTGATAGAAATACTGCTTACTTCCATGCAGTAGCTAACCAGAGGAGGAGGAAAACCCTCATTCACTCTCTTGATGGCCCTAATGGCCCTGTTACTGAGGTAGATGAGATGCTGAAAGTGGCTAGTGACTTCTACAAAGACCTGTTTAAGAAAGAAAACCCTTCTGGGTTCTCTCTACAAAACAATTTTTTCTCTGCTTTTGAAAAAGTCTCTCCTGCTGAAAATGAGCTGCTAGAAGCCCCCTTTTCAGAGACAGAGGTGAAGGAAGCCATTTTTAGCTCTTATCCTGATGGGGCTCCTGGTCCTGATGTGATTCCCTTCTTGTTTTACCAGCATTTTTTGGGACTTGGTGAAAAATGATCTCTTAGATCTTTTCCAAGTCTTTCATAGAGGAGAGTTGGATCCAGCAACTTACTCATGGGGGGTCTGTTGGGGTCAAGTTAAATAACTGTGAAAGTGATTTTTTCCTTGCTGGTAAAGGCCTTAGGCAAGGTGACCCCATCTCCCCGCTTTTGTTTCATTTAGTAGTGGACGTTCTTACTAAAATGCTGAGCAAAGCTGCTGATCATAGTCTGATTGCAGCGCTCTGTCCTGAGGTCTGCCCTGGTGGCATCATCTGCCTTCAATATGTAGATGATACCATCCTTTTCTTAGACAATGGCTCCACACATGCTAGCAATCTGAAAACTGTTCTAACCTGGTTTGAACAAGTCTCAGGCATGAGAATCAACTACTCTAAAAGTGAACTCATCCCTATCAACATGGATGATCAGGAGTTAGCTGACTTCCTCTCTATTCTAGTCTGTAATAAACGTAACTTCCCCATTAAGTACCTAGGTATCCCTCTCCACTATGATAAACTGAGGAGAGAGGATATCCAACCCCTTCTAGATAAAATCATTAAAAGGATTGCTGGGTGGAGGGGCAAACTTCTCTCTTACAGAGGTAGATTGATCCTCATACAAGCTTGTTTGGCTAGCATTCCAGTGTATCTCCTCTCCCTCTTCAAGTTCCCTAAATAGGCAGTGAACCTCATTAATTCTCAAATGTCTCATTGCTTGTGGAATGATTTTGAGGGAAATAGGAAGCAACACCTTGCTAATTGGGTCCTAGTCTCTATGAAGAAAGATTTTGGAGGCCTAGGCATACCTAACCTCCAAGAAATTAACATCTGTCTTCTAGGGTCTTGGATTAAAAGATTCTATGAGGAAGACCTGAAACTCTGGAAGCTTCTTATTGCCCATAAATACCTAGGAAATAAACCTAATATTTTTGTCCCTTCCTCCAACCCTAAGACCTCTAGATTCTGGAAAGGATTAAAATCTATTATGCATGCTGTGAAATTTGGCTATAGATGGAACATAGGGGATGGGAGCAGAACCAGGTTCTGGGAAGATAATTGGTTTGGCACATCCCCCCTAGCAGTCCAATTTTTGCCTATTTACTCTATCCGCAATGAGCTTAACAAAAGTGTCAATGAAGTTTGGGACGGTTAATGCCTAAAACTCTCTTTAACAAAAGCATTACCTTTACTGTCGAGCCAGATGCCCTGATTTGGCAGCTGGACAATAAGGGGAAGTATTCCTCCAGCTCCCTCTATCATGTTATCAACTTTAGAGGGGTTCAACCCGTGTTTATCCCTGCTGTCTGGAAATTGAGAGTTCACCCTAAAATTCATGTATTTCTCTGGCTTCTCTCCAAAAACAAATTGATGACTAGGGATAACCTTAGGAAGAGACACATCATCAAACCCCTTGATTGTGTTTACTGCTTGGAACAAGAGTCTTTTTCTCACCTATTTTTTAAATGTATAGTTGCTAAACATCTCTGGGCCCACATTGAGGAATATTTCTCTAGTCAGATTGGCTCATCCTTCGAATATATCGCCAGATTCTGGATTGCTACCAAAAAGTGCTCAGATTTAAACACTGTTAGCTCAGCTGTCCTTTGGTGCCTCTGGAAATATAGAAATGCTATGATTTTCAGTAACACCTCCTGGAATTCCATTCCGCGGGTCTTGAGGTTGATCAGGAACATGGTGAGGAACTGGGCGATTCTCTCCTCCGGATCGGACAAGGACAAGTTGATGAGCTTCATGGAAACCCTAACAAGATCCCTCCAGATACCGTTGGCGATCACTTGTGGCTGAACAAGGCTCGACCTGCTCTGGGGCTGGACCCGTGGGCTCATCTCAAGATCTCTGATGAAGATGATGGGCACCTGGCGCCGAAAAGGAGGGACATCCACCATGCTACGCCTTCCATCCCGGTCTCTCCGCTTGCCTACTGGTCGCCGCAGGCTGACATGACCCCTCGGCTGAAGACCATGAAGGCTTTGCTAGACCCTCCTTGTGTCATTTGAGTGCTTCTATCCACTCTGCCTTTGGCACCGTTCGGGTGATTTGTGTTATTCAGAGAACTTGTTCATCCACCCCCCTAGTTTTTAGCTTTTCTACCTTTGCTTTCGAACTGCTGTATCAGAATATGTTGTGGTTTCGTTCTCAGCAATGGAACCGGGGAGATGCTCCATGTTTTTCTAAAAAAATTATTTCATATGTTCTTATATATTATTTTTATTGTCATCATATATTTAACAGATACTTACATATGTAAGAAAACAATATCCCACATCTTATTAACTTATAGAAATAATTTCTTAACAAATAAAATCCTGGATTGTTTTGGCACGAAAATCCTAGTGATTGTGTACAAAAGCTTGGTAAGATTTAAGGACGAATGTAATAATATCACTTATTATTTAAATATAGTTATAACAAAATGCTCAGCCCCTTTTTATTTTTTGATAACATTGCTGGCCCAACCCAACATTATATTAGAATCAGCCCAGCAAAATCGTGTATTTCGAGAAAGTGCAAATGGCCTGTAATTTTTTAGGAAATAAAATAAACGGGCCGCATGGACGCTACATTATTTGTTCACCCAGCCCAGCTAATGGCTGTAATTCAAAAAAAAGATCAAATTGACTGTAAATTCTATCGCGCAAAAAAAGACTGTAAATTCTGAAAAAATGGGTTGAATACGTGCCACATTTTTGGAGGCTGAAATGTGGGCCAATAGGTCGAAGCCAATGCAAGTCGTTGTATATTTAGTCAACAAATGATTCTGACATGTTAGCCGTTGGATTTACATCCAACGACGGGCATCCATCTTCAATCTCTCGTCTTCTTCCTCCAGCGCCGCCAGGACCACCTCCCGCCTCCTGCTGCTAGCAGCTCTGCTTAGCACGCTTTGCTATGAAGCGCTACTCCACCGTTGGCCAGGCCATCCCTCCACCCCTCCACACCTCATGTTCTTCTCCACCGACTGCCGAACCACACCGCACTAGAACCAGTTAACCCTCGTACACCTCTCCGTCTGTGACTCTACTCCCGCGTCTTCCCATCTCCAGCTCGTTGCTGTTCGGGGCCTCGCCGTCGTCCACCACCTTGGATGCGCTCGGCGCGGCGTGGTCAATGTGGTCAACGAACGACACCATCAGAAGTAGATTGTGCATGGAGAGGCTGACAGCTGGGTCCACGTCCGCACACAAGGAAATGCCTCCTTATTACGCACAAAATAATGATTCCTCCACCTGACATCTGGGACCCACCAGAAGGGCCTCTGTATTTCAAGAAATAAAGTGCCCCCCGCTGACATGTGGGACCCACCAGCTATCTTCGCACACAAGGAAGTGCCTCCTTATTACGCAAAAAATGAATATTCCCCCTGCCAGCTGGAACCCAGCATAGTGGGAGGCTGACTTGTGGGCCTACCAAGTTGACGGGGATGGAGGGCTTTGTCAACTTAGTCAATATGAACGATTCTAGCTCCTGTTACCGTACGATGTTCATCCAACGGCCGTAGTGCTTCTTCAACCTCTGGTCTTCTTGCTCCAGCCGCCCAAACCAGTGCCGGTCGTGTGCTCCTGCCTCCCGTGGCTGGCTGTGATGCCGCGGAGGCCTCATCGCCCCCTACTACTCCCACCGCTGGCCAGGCCATCCCTCTACTCACCCACACCCCCTATTAATCTGCGGCGACAACAGCCTCACACCGCAGCCGAACTAGTGAACCCTCGTACTCCTCTTCGCGTGGGCATCCACTGCTGCGTCTTCCCCGGCTCCGAGTCGTCCCCTTCCTAGTCCTCACCGTCGTCCACCGCCCTGGTGCTCTCGATGCGGCGTGGTCAACGTGGTCAATGACCGACTTCCATCGAAAGAGTACTGTACGTGCAGAGGCTGACAGCTGGGTCCACGGCAGCCGCAAGGAAGTGCCTCCTTATTAAGCGGAAAATAATTATTCCTCCACCTGACAGCAGGGACCCACCAGACGGGCCACCAGTATTTTGCAAAAAAAAATCATTTCCCCCTGACTGCTGGGACCCACCGGACGGGCCATCGTATTTTGTGAAAAAAATGTTACCCCCGCTGTCAGCTCGGACCCACCGGAAGTGCCTCCTTATTACGCACAAAAAAATGAATACTCCCCCAGCTAGCTAGGACCCACCTTGCTGGGAGGCTGAGTTGTGGGCCTACTAAGTTGACGGGGATGAAGGACTTTGTCAACTTAGTCAATATGAACGATTCTAGCTCCAGTGACCGTACGATGTCCATCCAACGGCCGTAGTGCTTCTTCAACCTCTGGTCGTCTTGCTCCAGCCGCCCAAAGCAGTGCTGGTCGTGCCGCATGCTCCTACCTCCCCTAGCCGGCTGTGTTGCCGCAGAGGCCTCACCGCCCCCTACTATTCCCACCGCTGGCCAGGCCCTGCGGCGATGGCAGCCTCACACCGCAGCCGAACCAGTGAACCCTCGTAGTCCTCTCCGCGCGGGCTTCCACTGCCACGTCGTCCCCTTCCTAGGCCTCACCATCGTCCATCGTCGTGGTGCTCTCTGCGCGACGTGGTCAACGTGGTCAAGGAACGAATTCCATCGGAAGAGTACTGTACGTGGAGAGGATGACAGCTGGGTTCATGGCCACAGCCCAGTTTTATTGTGATTTTCCAAGTAAGTCGCTTTATCAAGCCTGTTGGGCTGCAAATCTTTCAAGACGAGGAGAGCTTTCATTCGGCTGGCCGAGAAAATGGCCCATCAGTAATGAGAAATGGGTTGCACATTTTTAAAACACATCAAACCGGCAATTCATTTCAAATATCTTTTTTTTCATTTCAAGATTTTAAATTACATTAATTGTTATGCGTGGAGAATTTGTTGGATTTTATATTGATATACATTTATTTTTAAAATCAGTTTGAATGTGAGTCGAAATTTTGGGATTAAAAACAATTCGGACCGCACCGAAATATGCAAAATTTCGTATAATTTTTTAACCGTTGCCACAATATGGGCTGCAATGCTAACAAAAAGAATATGGGCTCCAAAAAACCTTAAGAATTAGCAAATGGGCTGTAAATTATTAGAAATAATGGCAGATGGGTTGTATGCTGTTTTCCACAGATTTGAGGCTTTCCTAAAAAAAGGTTGACGCACAAGCACTGACTGTTGGATGTCCATCCAACGGCCGTCGTGCTTCTTCAATCTCTGCTCTTCCTGCTCCAGCCGCTCAAACAAGCGCCGGCGGGACTGCCTGCTCCCTCCTCCTCGCGGCCGGCTGTGCTGCCGCGCAGGCCTCACCGCCCGACCGTACTCCCACCGCTGGCCTAGCCATCCCTCTACTCACCCACACCTGTTGTTATTCTCCGGCGACGGCAGATGAACCAGTAAACCCTCGTACAGTCGTACTCCCCTCCGCATGGGAAACAACTGCCAGGTCTTCCCTGCCTCCGTGTCGTCCCCTTCCTAGGCCTCGCCGTCGTCCACTGCCCTGGTGCTCTCGGCGCGGCGTGGTCACGTGGTCAAGGAATGACTTCCATCGTACATGGACTGTACGTGGAGAGGCTGATAGCTGGGTCCACGGCGGCAGCAAGGAAGTGCCTCCTTATTACGCGGAAAATAATGATTCCTCCACCGGACAGCAGGGACCCACCGGACGGGACACCGTATTTCGCAAAAAAAATGTTTCCCCCCTAACTGCTGAGATCCACTAGCTACACCTTCGCACGCAAGGAAGTGCGTCCGGGCAAAAAAAATGATTCACCCCGCTGACTGCTGGGACCCACCAACTACATCTTCGCACACAAGGAAGTGCGTCCGGGCAAAAAAACAAAACGATTCGCCCCCCTGACTGCTGGGACCCACCATCCCCCGACTGCTGGGACCCACCAGCTACATCTTTGCATGCAAGGAAGTGCGTCCGGGCAAAAAAACGATTCGCCCCCTGACTGCTGGGACCCACCAGCTACATCTTCGTAGGCAAGGAAGTGCCTGACAGTCAGGACCCACCTGGTCGAAGCGTACATGGCATTGTCATTCTGGTCGCGAACGTGTATGTACATATATACTGGTGGATGTAGAGGCGCGCATGTGTCGTACTAGAGGCGGCCAGGGTGCAAGAAAGAAAATACGACCACGTATGTCTACATACGGGCGGGGTCTCGAACGCCTACTCGCGCATACGTACGGCGAGGGCTCGTGTACATGGATGGGTCAGAACAGAGAAATAGTGTCATCATCGTGTTCATTGGGAGGCAACGGAATGCGTGGTCGTGTTCATCGGGAGGGCTTGTACGGAAGAGGCGATGGAAACGAGGCCTGGCGTACCGCACAACGGAGGAAATGGACCTCCTACAGTCGAAACGGGGGTCCTGTTGATTGGGAGGGGTGTGGCGTACCGCAAAATGGAGGAAACAGACCTCCTACGGTCGAAACGGGGGTCCTGTTGATCGGGAGGGGTGTGGCGTACCGCAAAACGGAGGAAACGGACTTGTGTTGGAGCGCTACGATCGAAACGGGGGTCCTGTTCATCGGGAGGGGTGTGGCGTACCGCAAAACGGGACTCCACGGGATACTGTTCATCTCCACCGTCGACCCCCTCTAGCCTCCACGAGCTACTGTTCATCCACCGTCGACCTCCTCCAGCCTCCACGGGCTCCTGTTCATCCAGCCTCCACCGCACGCTACTCCACCGGCTACTGTTCAACCACACCTCCACCATCTACTGTTCATCCAGCCCTCCACACCACGGGATCCTGTTCAACCACCCCTCCATGGGCACCCCTCCACCGTCTACTGTTCATCCTGCCCTCCACACCACGAGGTCTTGTTCATCCACCCCTCCATGGGCACCCCTCCATCGTCTACTATTCATCCAGCCCTCCACCACACCACGGGGTCCTGTTCATCCAGAGGCAACGCCACCGCTCACTGTTCATCCCATCGATCAGCTTCAGTTAGCAGCAGTAGCCAAGGAATCGTTCGATTGGGTTCAGTTAACAGCCATCGATTGATCGCTCGGGTTCAGTAATGCGTAGCCTGCAATGCAATCGCTCGGGTTTAGTTAGAGCCCAACGCCTCGCTCGGGTTCAGTTAGAGCCAACGCATCGCACACACGCGCGTACGTGTACGAGAGAAACGCGCATCGCTCGGCCCCCGACCTCCCACCGTAACCAGGAACTCCCCGAAATTTTCCTCCCCCTCGCTTCTACCACGGTTTTTTTCGTCATGGACGGCCCAAAGAATGTCATGCAGCTGCGTCTCTGGCCCGCCCAGGACGAAAAGCCCATTTTCTGTCATGATTTTTTGTCATAGAAGTAGGAGCCCACCACATCTATGATGATACCGGATTTTGTCACAATTATCGTCATAGAAGTGTCATATGTATGACAGAAAAAAAATCATTCGTCCCAAAATGTCACGGATGTGTCTTTTTTTTTGTAGTGTTCCATCGGTAACTTTACTTGGAGCTATATTTTTATTCACCACATGATATGTGTTTTGCTTGGAGAATCAATTTATTTTGTTAGAATTTGCTTGCTGTTATTTAGAACAATGTTTTGCATCTTTTATTTCAATAAAAGTGGCATTGATAGCCTTTACTAAGCCTATTTTAGAAGTCCACATGTTGCTGTTTGAAAACGGAAAGTTTACCGCTGTTGAAATAATTCAGAATGTGATAAAATGTTGAAACCTTTTGCATATTAAGATCTGGTAAATTTACTACAGTGGGAATTTTCTTTCATAATTTTTGGAGCTAGGGAAGTATGGATGTTGCTTGATTCTTTACAGACTATCCTGTTTAGGCAGATTGCTGTTATGTTTGCATTGATTGCATATGTTTGCTTCTTTAATGATTCTATTTGAGGATAGGACTATTAAATATGCAGAGGCATTTAGTATGCAATTTTGAATAATAATTTTAGTGATTTTCTACAGTAGAGTATGATAAGGTTTTGGCAATGGTTCATACTAACTTATCTCACGAGTCCTTGTTGAGTTTTGTGTGGATGAAGCTTTTGAGATTTAGGGAGACCATGATATCAGAGGAATTAAGGAGACACAAAAGCTCAAGCTTGGGGATGCCCAAGGCATCCCAATATAATATTTCAAGAAGTCTCAAGCATCTAAGCTTGGGGATGCCCTGGTTGGCATCCCACCTTTCTTCTCCAACAACTATCGGTTAGTTTCAGTTGATCCTAAGTTTTTGCTTCTTCACATGATGTTTGCCATTCTTAGAATGTCATTTTTATTTTGCTTTGCTTTTTGCTTGAATAAAATACCAAGATATGAAATTATTAAATATTAGAGAGTCTTCACATAGTTGCGTAATTATTCAACTACTCATTGATCTTCACTTATATCCTTCGGAGTAGTTTGTCATTTGCTCTAGTGCTTCACTTATATCTTTTAGAGCATGGTGGTAGTTTTATTTTGAAGAAATAGATGAATTCTCATGCTTCACTTAGATTATTTTGAGAGTCTTAAATAGCATGGTAATTTGCTTAAAATCCTAATATGCTAGGTATTCAAGAATAATAAAATTCTCTTATGAGTGTGTTGAATACTAAGAGAAGTTTGATACTTGATAATTGTTTTGAGATATGGAGATGGTGATATTAGAGTCATGCTAGTTGAGTAGTTGTGAATTTGAGAGATACTTGTGTTGAAGTTTGTGATTCCCGTAGCATGCACATATGGTGAACCGTTATGTGATGAAGTCGGAGCATGATTTATTTATTGATTGTCTTCCTTATGAGTGGCGGTCGGGGACGAGCAATGGTCTTTTCCTACCAATCTATCCCCCTAGGAGCATGTGCGTAATACTTTGCTTTGATAACTTGTAGATTTTTGCAATAAGTATATGAGTTCTTTATGACTAATGTTGAGTCCATGGATTATACGCACTCTCACCCTTCCACCTTTGCTAGCCTCTCTAATACCACATACCTTTCACCGGTATCATACACCCACCATATACCTTCCTCAAAACAGCCACCATACCTACCTATTATGGCATTTCCATAGCCATTCCGAGATATATTGCCATGCAACTTTCCACCATTCCATTTATTATGACACGCTCCATCATTGTCATATTGCTTTACATGATCATGTAGTTGACATTGTATTTGTGGCAAAGCCACCGTTCATAATTCTTTCATACATGTCACTCATGCATCATTGCACATCCCGGTACACCGCCGGAGGCATTCATATAGAGTCATATCTTGTTCTAAGTATCGAGTTGTAATTCTTGAGTTGTAAGTAAATAAAAGTGTGATGATCATCATTATTAGAGCATTGTCCCAGTGAGGAAAGGATGATGGAGACTATGATTCCCCCACAAGTCGGGATGAGACTCCGGACGAAAATAAATAAATAAAAGAGGCCAAAGAAGCCCAAATAAAAAAGAGAAAAGAGGCCATAAAAAAGAGAAGGCCCAAAAATAAAAATAAAAATAAATGAGAGAAAAAGAGAGAAGGGGCAATGCTACTATCCTTTTACCACACTTGTGCTTCAAAGTAGCACCATGATCTTCATGATAGAGAGTCTCCTATGTTGTCACTTTCATATACTAGTGGGAATCTTTCATTATAGAACTTGGCTGGTATATTCCAATGATGGGCTTCCTCAAAATGCCCTAGGTCTTCGTGAGCAAGCAAGTTGGATGCACACCCACTAGTTTCTTTTGTTGAGCTTTCATATACTTATAGCTCTAGTGCATCCGTTGCATGGCAATCCCTACTCACTCACATTGATATCTATTGATGGGCATCTCCATAGCCCGTTGATACGCCTAGTTGATGTGAGACTATCTTCCCCCTTTTTGTCTTCTCCACAACCACCATTCTATTCCACCTATAGTGCTATGTCCATGGCTCATGCTCATATATTGCATGAATATTGAAAAAGTTTGAGAACATCAAAAGTATGAAACAATTGCTTGGCTTGTCATCGGGGTTGTGCATGATTTAAATACTTTGTGTGGTGAAGATAGAGCATAGCCAAACTATATGATTTTGTAGGGATAGCTTTCTTTGGCCATGATATTTTGAGAAGATATAATTGCTTAGTTAGTATGCTTGAAGTATTATTATTTTTATGTCAATATGAACTTTTGTCTTGAATCTTTCGAATCTGAATATTCATATCACAAGTAAGAAGAATTACATTGAAATTATGCCAACTAGCATTCCACATCAAAAATTATCTTTTTATCATTTACCTACTCGAGGACGAGCAGGAATTAAGCTTGGGGATGCTTGATACGTCTCCAATGTATCTATAATTTTTGATTGCTCCATGCTATATTATCTACTGTTTTGGGCAATATTGGGCTTTATTTTCCACTTTTATATTATTTTTTTTGGGACTAACCTATTAACCGGAGGCCCAGCCCAGATTTGTTGTTTTATGCCTATTTTAGTGTTTCGAAGAAAAGGAATATGAAACGGAGTCGAAACGGAACGAAATCAACTGGAGAAGTTATTTTTGGAACGAAAGCCACCAGATAGACTTGGACTCCATGTCAGGAGATACAGGAGGTGCTCACGAGGGTGGGCGGTGCCCCCCCTAGGGCGCGCCCCCTGCCTCGTGGGGCCCCCGTGGCTCCTCCGACGTACTTCCTGCACCCATATATATCGTCATACCCAAAAACTTCCAGAACAGAGAATAGATCGGGAGTTCCGCCGCCAGAAGCCTTCGTAGCCACCGAAAACAAATCTAGACTCGTTCTGGTACCCTGCCGGAGGGGGCAATCCTTCTCCGGTGGCCATCTTCATCATCCCGGTGCTCTCCATGACGAGGAGGGAGTAGTTCTCCCTCGGGGCTGAGGGTATGTACCAGTAGCTATGTGTTTGATCTCTCTCTCTCTCGTGTTCTTGATTTGGCATGATCTTGATGTATTGCGAGCTTTGCTATTATAGTTGGATCTTATGTTTCTCCTCCCCCTCTTCTCTCTTGTAATGAATTGAGTTTCCCCTTTGAAGTAATCTTATCGGATTGAGTCTTTAAAAATTTGAGAACACTTGATGTATGTCTTGCCGTGGATATCTGTGGTGACAATGGGATACCACGTGCCACTTGGCGTATGTTTTGGTGACCAACTTGCGGGTTCCGCCCATGAACCTATGCATAGGGGTTGGCACACGTTTTCGTTGTGATTCTCCGGTAGAAACTTTGGGGCACTCTTTGAGGTCCTTTGTGTTGGTTGAATAGATGAATCTGAGATTGTGTGATGCATATCGTATAATCATACCCACGGATACTTGAGGTGACATTGGAGTATCTAGGTGACATTAGGGTTTTTGTTGATTTGTGTCTTAAGGTGTTATTCTAGTATGAACTCTAGGGCTGTTTGTGACACTTATAGGAATAACCCAACGGATTGATTGGAAAGAATAACTTTGAGGTGGTTTCGTACCCTACCATAATCTCTTCATTTGTTCTCCGCTATTGGTGACTTTGGAGTGACTCTTTTTTGCATGTTGAGGGATAGTTTTATGATCCAATTATGTTAGTATTGTTGAGGGAACTTACACTAGTGAAAGTATGAACCCTAGGCCTTATTTCCTATCATTGCAATACCGTTTACGCTCACTTTTATCATTAGTTACCTTGCTGTTTTTATAATTTCAGATTACAAATACTATTATCTACTATCCATATACCACTTGTATCACCATCTCTTCGCCGAACTAGTGCACCCGTACAATTTACCATTGTATTGGGTGTGTTGGGGACACAAGAGACTCTTTGTTATTTGGTTGCAGGGTTGCTTGAGAGAGACCATCTTCATCCTACGCCTCCCACAGATTGATAAACCTTAGGTCATTCACTTGAGGGAAATTTGCTACTGTCCTACAAACCTCTGCACTTGGAGGCCCAACAACATCTACAAGAAGAAGGTTGTGTAGTAGACGTCACTCTAACATTAGGATTCCTTGACCACATTCACCCCAAAGCTGGATAAGCCATAATTTTTCCTTAGAATAGTATTCTGGATAGTACACGCACTGTCGTGATGACAACGAAGTGGTATCCATCGTACCTCATTCATTATGCATGTTTCATCATGAATGATCTTTGTTTTTACAAATGCTCAATGCTGAACTACCCCCTGTTACTTGTTAGCAGGATGGTTAGACTCGCTGGTTGTGGCTGTGGTGCCAACGATCCACCACCGCCCGAATTCTTTGCTGGAATGATACAACAGTTTGAGCTGAATCGTCAATTCATGGAAGGAATGATGGCTCAGTTTCCTCGTCCGAACATGAATCAATAGCCAACCCCAGGAACTCTGCAGGACTTCATGCGTCTCAACCCAACTATTTACCACAGCTCAACTCAACCCCTTGATGCTGATGACTGGCTCCGCGACATCACATATGAAATGGAGTCTGCTAGTGTGGCCCCTGCTAGCTATGTCACCTTTGCATCTTTCTTTCTGAAGGGTCCCGCTGCTCAATGGTGGGACGGCCACAGGCGTACCCTACCTGCTGGAACGGTCATCACTTGGCCGGATTTCCAAGCTGCCTTCCATGCCCGCTTCATTCCTCGGGGAATCATGGACAAGAAGAAGCGAGATTTCCGCAACCTCACCCAAGGCAACAATACTATAGATGCTTATCAGCGGGAATTTTTGGACTTGTCTCGTTATGCTGAAGAAGACATTGCAACTGATGCTCGTAGGCAAGAAAAGTTCTGTGATGGACTTCACCCTGACATTAAGCTAGCACTGCTCGCTCATGACTTTGCCGACTTCGCCACCTTGGTGAACAAGGCTATTCAGGTTGAGACTGGTCTTCAGGAACACCAGGGATCCCTTAGGCGCACCCATGATGCTGGCTCATCTTCAGGCCCGTCAGCGCAGAAGCGTCGGATATGGATTCCCCACAACGTGTATCGTCCAGCTGTACCTGCACCAAGACAGTCCCATGTTGCACCTCGTTTGCCTCCTCCGCCAACGAGGCAGCCTCTTCCGACTGCACCACCCCAAGCGCCTGCTATCAATCCCAATGATGGTATGTGCTTCAGATGTGGCCGTCCAGGTCACCTTGCCAAAGAGTGCAATCAGAAAAGGAACCAGCTGGCTTTGCCTTCAACTAACTGTAACAACCAGCCCCACAACAACAATGCCAGACCTTATGGTCATGGTCAGGCTAATCATGTTGATCTGAATGAAGCTCAAGACCATCCTGCTACTGTGATGGGTACTCTCCTTGTTAATTCAGTACCAGCATCTGTTTTATTTGATTCGGGAGCATCGCATTCATTCATGTCAGAAAATTTTGCATATGCACACGACATTCGATGTGAGCCCATGAACACTCCGATAGTGGTACGCACCCCTGCGGGTCAGTGTCGAAGTACCATGATTGGTCGCGACGTCCCCGTTGAAATTGAAGGGTTGGAATTTCATGTTTCTCCCAGTATTCTGGAGTCTTCCAACATTGACCTCATTCTGGGAATGGAATGGTTGAAAGCATATACTGCCTCCATCGTTTGTGCCACCAAAGTCGTTCATCTCCTACATCCTTTCGATGAGATAGTAAGCTACCATGCTCAGATTGTTCAAAACGCTGAAGCACTACTTTATGCTTTGAATGCGTTGAACGCGGCACCTCTTGAGGGAATTGAAAAGATCACAGTTGTTCGCGACTTCCTATACATCTTTCCAGAAAAACTTCTAGGAATACCTCCTACTCGGGCTGTCGAGTTCGTCATCGACTTGAAACCAGGCACCGTTCCTATTGCCAAACGACCCTACAAGATGCCGCCTCACGAACTCCTTGAACTTAAGGAGGAAATCGACAAATCTCTTCGCAGTGGTTTCATTCGTCCAAGTTCCACAGCTTGGGGAGCACCTTCTCTCTTTGTGAAGAAGAAGGATGGAACGAACCGTTTGGTCCAAAACTATCGTCCTATCAACCAAGCTACAATTCAGAACAAATATCCGCTTCCTCGGATCAGTGATCTGTATGATCAACTTGCTGGTTCATCAATATTCTCTAAACTCGACTTGAGGTTGGGTTACCACCAGATCCGTGTTCGTGAAGAGGATATTCCAAAGACCACATTCGTCACTCGTTATGGTTCTTACACCGTCATGTCTTTTGGCTTGACCAATGCTCCAGCCACATTCTCTTGTCTGATGAACTATATATTCATGGATTACCTCGACAAGTTCATCGTAGTCTATCTGGATGATATCCTGGTATATTCAAAGAACAAAGAAGAACATGCTGAACACCTCCAACTTGTTCTAGAGAAGCTTCGAGAACATCAACTTTATGCCAAGTATTCCAAGTGCGAATTCTGGTTACCCGAAGTCACCTACCTTGGTCATGTCATCTCCAAGGACGGTATTGCCATCAACCCAGAGCGCGTTCAGGCTATTCTTGACTGGACCCCTCCGAAGACTGTCAAGCAAGTCAGAAGCTTTCTCGGTCTAGCCAGCTATTGTCGCCGCTTTGTCGAGAACTTCTCCAAGATCGCCAAGCCACTGACCAATCTGCTTCACAAAGGAGTTAAGTTCGATTGGACAGACAAATGTCAGGAAAGTTTCCAGGCACTCAAAGACAAGCTGACATCTGCCCCAGTGCTTGCTCCCCCTGATTCTCGCAAGGACTTTGTCATCTATTGCGATGCTTCACGTCAAGGATTAGGATGTGTCCTAATGCAAGAGCACAGAGTGATTGCTTATGCCTCTCGTTAAGTGCGTCCTCATGAAGAGAACTACCCAGTTCATGACCTTGAGCTTGCTGCGATTATCTGTGCATTGAAGCTATGGCGACAGTACCTTCTCGGTAATCGTTGCGAGATCTTCACTGATCATCAGAGTCTGAAGTATTTTTTTACTCAGCCAGATCTGAACCTCCGTCAGCAGCGATGGATGGAAGCTATTGCTGACTACAACTACGGTATATCTTATACACCTAGCAAGGCTAATGTAATGGCCGATGCCCTGAGCCATAAGTCTTATTGCAACAATGACATGGTCTTCGAAGCTCAACCCCGCCTTTATGAAGAGCTATGCAAGCTGAACCTTCAACTAGTTCCACAAGGTTCTCTGAATAACCTTGTCCTGGAACCAACTCTGCTGAAAGCAATTAAGTCTGCTCAAGCCAAAGATGCTCATGTGGATTTGATGAAAAAGGATCTTGCCTTAGAGAAATCCAGAGATTTCTCACTTGTTGAAGATGGAACCTTATACTTCAGAGATCGCATTGTCGTACCCCGGTTCGAGCTTATGACAGAGAAGGTGATGAAAGAAGCGCATGACACCCCTCTCTCTATTCATCCGGGAAGTACCAAGATGTACTTAGACATTCGTCAGAAATATTGGTGGTCCAAGATGAAGCAAGATATTGCTTGATATATCGAAGAATGTGATGTTTGTTGTCGCGTCAAAGCAGAACATCAAAAACCAGCTGGACTTCTACAACCGCTTCCGATTCCTGAATGGAAGTGGGATAAGATTCAGATGGACTTTGTCACTGGCCTTCCCAAGTCTCAGAAAGGTAACGATGCTATTTTTGTCGTCATAGACCAATTCTTGAAGGTTGCTCACTTTATGCCAGTCAAGGAGACTATCACTGCTAGTCAATTAGCAAACTTGTATATCTCCCGGATTGTGCCACACCACGGCATTATGAAGGAGATCAGTTCAGACCGTGGCAGTTTATTCACTTCGAAGTTCTGGGATAGTTTCCAAGAGGCAATGGGAACTCATATTACCTGGAGCACTACTTATCATCCCCAATCCCAAGGCCAAGTCGAGCGAGTCAATCAAATTCTTGAAGACATGCTTCGAGCTTGTGTTATTTCTTTCGGCAAGAAGTGGGAAGAATCTCTCCCTTATGCGGAGTTCTCTTATAACAACAGCTATCAAGCCAGCTTGAAGATGGCACCCTTTGAAGTGCTTTACGGACGTAAGTGCCGAACCCCTCTGAATTGGTCAGAAACTGGGGAATGGACGCTCATTGGTCCAGACATTATTCAACAAGCTGAAGAGCAGGTTCGCATTGTCCGGGATAATCTGAAGGTGGCCCAGTCCCGCCAAAAGAGCAACTATGACCGGAAACACTGGGGTTTAACTAATCAACCCGGTGAACAAGCTTATCTGTGTGTCACTCCTTTGAGAGGCACTCATCGGTTCGGAGTCAAGGGCAAGCTAGCTCCGCGCTACATTGGTCCTTTCCGCATTCTGGCTCGTCGTGGACTGGTGTCTTATCAATTGGAGTTGCCACCTCAGTTCTCTCACGTCCATGACGTCTTCCACGTGTCGCAACTTCGTTGTTGCTTCAAGGGTCCGAAACGTGAAGTGGATCCGGAATTGATTGAAGTTCAAGATGATCTCACATACAAGGAGCATCCAATCTGCATTCTTGAAGAAGCCGAACGTCGAACACGCCAGAAGGTTACCAAGTTCCTCAAGGTGCAATGGTCAAATCATTCTAAAGACGAAGCCACTTGGGAACGCGAGGATAACCTCCATGCTGAATACCCCGATATGTTCCCTTCTACCTCTTCATTCTCGGGACGAGAATTTCTTTTAGAGGAGGAGAGTTATAACACCCCGGTGTAATGATGCTATAGTAATCCCAGAGATCAAGCTAATCATTTTGCTATAACAGTGCTTAGTCACTTTGATCAATATTCCTTTTCAAATTCCAGTTGAATTCAACTTCAAAACTTTGTGTGAAATTCAAAATGCTCAAACATGAAAACTAAAATGTCCATCATGTGTAAAATATTCTCCTGGTAATATTGGTGGTGACCCAACATTTTTGCAAAATGCCTATGTGGCCTAAAATAGCTAAAACAGAAAAGCTTTAAAAAGGAAAAAGGAAAAGGAAAAGCCCCCCCCTCAACTGGGCCAACTGGCCCAGCTAGCCATCGCGCCCCCCCATGGGCCTCAGCCCACCTGGCAGCCCAACAGGCCATGTGGCCCACTCCCCCTCCCCTGTCGCTCTCCCCTCCCCCTATTCAACCGACTGAGGGCGCGCGCCCGCGCGTCGCTGCCGAACCACCTCGCCGTCGACGAGGAGGATAAGGTCAACCCCTCCCCTCGGTCCTCTCCCCTGCGCCCCACTCACTCCCCCGCTCTCCACTGATGCCCACTCTACCTCTCCCTCTTCCCACCAGATCCTCCTCGCCCAGATCCGCCACGGCCACCATCGCAGTCGCCATGGCCGGCACCGTCTACGCGCTCTCCGCTGTCCCCTTAACCTAGGACCGCGCCAAGGGCTCCGTCATTGATCTCTCCTTCGCCCATGACCAGCCCCTCGAGCTCGGCACCCCTGCTTCGACTCCGACGCCAGCTTCTTCTTCCTCGGCAGCCACCGGCGTTCCTCTGCGATTCCGGCGCCCTGCTGCTCCTAACCTTCCAACGAGCCACCGTGTGCTCCTACGTAAGCTCCCTGACCTTTCCCCTATGCTAGCGTCGTCTATCTCGCCCCCCTAGTTGTCGTCGCCATTGGTGCTGCCCCGCCGCCATGGTGAAGCTCGTCGCAGTGGCCGCCGTTGCCGTAGCTCGCGTCCGAGGTCGTAGTCGAGCTCATGAGGTTCCCAGGAGCCCAATGCGCATGCGCGCGAGCCTCCCCGTGCCTCCTAGCATAGCCTCCGTCGAGGTCTCGTACGCGCGGCCGCCATAGCTCGTCATCGATCCTGTTCCCGGCGACCTTTTGGTCCGGCACCACCACCAGTCGACGCGGAACGCTTCCACGGTTCGAACACAAGTTGTCGCGCGCGGTTCGGTGCTTCGTAGCACGATCCCGACGATGTCCCGAACGCCACCACCGCCTCCACTCGCCGCCGGTGAAGATTCTGGCCGTTACGGCCTGCGGCACCATCACGGTTGGTTGCGGCCCAGCCTCACCGTTCGAACGCGCTTGTCCACGGCTCAAATGATGCGCCGTAGCGCGATTCCGGCCGTCTCCGGCGTTCAGCCGCCGCGGATGGCCTTGCCGGTGTTGCTCCGGCGCCGGTGCTGACCTGGCACCGGCGGGGCCCGCCTCTGGGTCGCTGCCCGTGGGCCCCCTGGACTCAGTTGACCACGTTGACCGTGGTCAACTATGCTGACTGGGCACTCAGTCCCACTGACACACGGGCCCCACCGCATAATTAACCTAATTAAAACTTTTTCCTAATTAAAAGTAATTAGCTAAACTAGTGAGTCACTGACTGGTGGGGTCCAGTCACTAATTAGTCTGTTTAAGTTAAAATGATCTGTTG
Organism: Triticum dicoccoides; assembly: GCF_002162155.2. Classification (NCBI taxonomy): domain Eukaryota; kingdom Viridiplantae; phylum Streptophyta; class Magnoliopsida; order Poales; family Poaceae; genus Triticum; species Triticum dicoccoides. The sequence continues at coordinate 142,691,796 of NC_041380.1, read as the reverse complement.
TTAGCCCACTGCCAATGATAGGTGGGCCCTATTGGTCGGTTTGACCTGGTCAGCGAGTCTGTTGACCGCTATGTCATCAGCATGTCATGCTGATGTCATTTTATCTTTCCTGTTAATTTAATTAATTCTAGAAAATATTTAAATCTTTAGAAATTCATAGAAATTAAACCGTAACTCCGATGAAAATGTTTTCTATGTGAAAGTTGCTCAGAAAAATCCAATGAATCCAAATGCGCGGTCCTTTCACCTCTCACATGCCCCTAGCATGCTGAACATGGAACCGTCCCCTCTCTTTCATCTGTCCGGAATCCGCCTAACGTCGGGAATTCATCCTCGGATGTTTATCCCCTCCGTCTGCAACATGTAGTACTACGTTAGGGCAACCCTAGCTCTGCCTTTCGTCATGTTATGCCTTGTGATGCATTGTTTGCTCTGTATTTACTGTTTCTTCCCCCCTCTTCTCTCCGGTAGACCCTGAGACCGATGTTACCCCTGTGATCAACTACGTCGGCGACGACCCCTCCTTGCCAGAGAAACCAGGCAAGCAACCCCCCCC
>NC_041380.1:142662425-142691018 GCF_002162155.2 Triticum dicoccoides | reverse complement strand
GATATCGCCTATTTCTTTCCCTCTCATGCTTGCATTAGAACTTCTACTGCTTTCTGTATGATCCTACTCTGATGCATAGCCTGTTGTTGTTACCTGCTTTCATACCTTACCTGCTTATCCTAAACTGCTTAGTATAGGTTGGTTAGTGATCCATCAGTGACCCCCACCTTGTCCCAGTTGCCTCGCTTTATGTTCGATGACTCGATCAATGTGATCGATGTCCAGGCCCCGACACCGCACATCACCCCCCTAGTTGTACAACTCTGCAGAGTTACCATCGGGTGCCGAGGGTGGAACCTCTTACATCACTCTTGATGAGATCTCTGTAGTGTAGCTATATGGTCGAGGTCATCAAGGGTGATTTCCTCCTTAACCACTTCCGTTACGGCTCTGTCATGCAACCCATCAAATGTGAACCTCGAGGGTGGATCCTCTTATGTTCACCTTGATGACAACATCGAGTGGAATTCACCGGGGGTGATTCCTCGGGTTTTCCCCTTGGTGTTAGACACACAGTTACTATGGTTACTATGACTTTGCACTGAGCCATGTTACTAAGACGGGTCGGCCCTGAGGGGTACCTGCGCGAGCTTAATAGCGAGTGATGGACATAATGATTTGAAGAAGAATGCACATATCCATAATCCTTAGATCTTCCCTACGAAACAGACTGGTTAGCACGATGATGTTCATATGAGGACTTTGATCCATATGAGGAATTTGGTCCGTATGAGGACTTGAATCCATATGAAGAATTTGGTCCATATGCAGAATTTGATCTGGGGTTCCTATTCTTCACAGGTGGTGTCATGATGACATTCACCTAAAGATTTTCAAGGCATCTTTTGGGAACCCAGATTTTCTTCATAGGGGGACCGTTCCTGCAGTTAGTGCCAACATATCTAGCAAATACTTCACCATTCTGATTTTTGAACAGTTTATAGTTGGAGTCAATTGACTCATCATCAGAATGAGGAGATTCACATGCAAATCCAGATAAGTTAGATGGATCAACTGGAGGTTCCTTTGCAGCAACCCAGGTAGTTTTGGGGTACTGCTCAGGCTTCCAATATGTACCATCAGCATTGAGTTTCCTCTCAAAGGTGATACCCTCTTTCCTAGGGTTCCTGTTGAGGATCTTCTTTTTAAGCACATCACAAAGAGCCTGATGCCCTTTGAGGCTTTTGTACATGCCTGTCGTGTACAATTCGTTCAGCCCTGCATCGTCAGTGATACTAGTAATGTCCTCAGATGAGGAATTAGTGATAGTAGAGGCATGTGAAGAATTTGAAACATTAACAACATTTGAACATTCAGGTGAAGAATTAGCAGATTCACGTTCAATGCACTTCAAGCATGGAGGAACAAATTCTTCCTGAGAAGCGCTGATTTGTTGAGCAAGTAATGAATCACGCTCCTTCTGAAGATCTTCATAACTCACTCTTAGCTTCTCAAGATCTTGCTTTATTTGAAGAAATTTATAAGAAAGCTTCTCATGGTCGGATAAGAGAGTGTTATGATGACTTTGAAGATTGTCAAACCTAGTCTGAAATCTCTGAAGATTTTCAGTCAGGGCTTTAGTGCGATCCATTTCTTCACCCAACATATCATCACTTTTGTCTAGCATGTTTTGAACATTTTCTCAAGCCCTTTGTTGTTTTACAACAATCTTAGCAAGTTTAGAATAGCTGGGCTTAAGATTTTAATCAGATTCATTCTCACTTGATCCAGATGAGGTATATTTGAGTACCTTGGCACCCTTTGCCATGAAGCAGTAGGTGGGAGCGTAGTCAACATCCCCTTCATCAGCTTTGTTGGTGAGGTTATTTTCTTCAGTGTTGAAGATAGACTTGCTGACGAATGCAGTAGCGAGAGCTAGGCTCGCCACTCCGGATTCAGACTCCTCAGATGACTCCTCTTCCTCATTTTCTTCAGATTCAGCCTCATAGTCCATTTCCTTTCCAATGAATGCCTTGGCCTTCTTGGAGCTGCTCTTCTTGTGATATGAAGGCTTTGAGGATTTTTGATGATGAGGATTTTGAGTTTCTTCTTTTTCTTTACATCATCAGAACTGTAATCCTTGTATTTCTTCTTCTTTGATTCCTTTTCCCATTGAAAACAGTCTTGAATGTAATGTCCAGGCTTCTTGCATTTGTGGCAGAGCCTCCTCTTCTAGTCAGTTGATGAGGAATCATTGCTCCTTGAGGGTCTTCCAAGGCGACCACGTCTTTAGAACTTTTGGAACTTCTTCACGAGTAGAGCCAGATCATGGCTCAGTTCTTCAGGATCACCAAGGCTGCTATCAGAGTCTTCATCTTTGGACTCAGATACTGCATTGGCCTTTAGTGCACGTGATCTGCCATAGCTTGAACCATAGAGATCTCTCTATTCAGCAAGTTGGAACTCATGAGTATATAGCCTCTCGAGAATATCAGCGGGATCAAGTGACTTGTAATCAGCACGTTCTTGTATCATCAATGTCAGAGTGTCAAATGAGGAATCAAGCGATCTCAGCAATTTCTTCACCACCTCATGGTCGGTGATGTCAGTGGCACCAAGTGCTTGAAGCTCATTTGAGATGTCAGTGAGGCGATTGAAGGTTTGTTGAACATTTTCATTGTCGAGTCTTTTGAAGCGGTTGAAGAGATTGCGAAGAACATCAACTCGAGAGTCACGCTGAGTTGAGACTCCTTCATTCACTTTGGACAACCTGTCCCAGATAAGCTTCGCTGTCTCCAAAGCACTCACTCTGCCATATTGTCCTTTGCTTACGTGGCCACATATGATATTCTTCGCTTGAGAGTCGAGTTGCTTGAATCTCTTCACATCAGCAGCATTCAGAGAAGGTGTGACTGAGGGAACACCATTTTCCACAACATACCAGAGATTGTTATCAATTGCTTCAAGATGCATTCGCATCTTATTCTTCCAGTAGGGATAGTCCATCCCATCGAAGGTAGGACACCCAGCAGAGACCTTGATCATACCTGCGGTCGACATAACAAAAACTCCAGGCGATTAAACCAAAATCACACAGAACAAGGGAGTACCTTGCTCTAATACCAATTGAAAGTGCGTTATATCGACTAGAGGGGGGTGAATAGGCGATTTTTATGAAATTCTTCACTGAGGAATTTGCCGGTGAGGAAATTCCTTAGCGAAGAACTACTAGCAGCGGAATAAGTACTCAAAAGTAAACATAACAGAATACACGCATAGTCATAAAGATGAAATGAAGACAGGCACAGAGTACAGGAAGCGTAATCACAGGATAACACAGGATGAAGACGAACAGACTGAAGAAATTGAACTGAGGAAATTGAGAAAGTCTTCAGCCAAAGTCTTCAAACACAGATATGAACAAACACACAACACAATTATGAGGGAATGAAAGAGTTGAGGAAATAGAAATAGTAAGCTTGGTGAAGACAATGATTTGGTAGACCAGTTCCAACTGTTGTCTCAGTTGTACGTCTGGTTGGAGCGACTGAGTATTTAAACTCAAGGACACACAGTCCCGGACACCCAGACCTGAACACGCAGCTCAGGACACCCAGTCCTCACCGTATTCTCCTTGAACTAAGGTCACACAGACCTCGTCCAATCACTCTTGGTAAGTCTTCAGGCGACTTCCAAACCTTCACAAACTTGGTCACTCGGCGATCCACAATTCCTCTTGGATGCTCTAGACCATGACGCCTAACCGTCTAGAAGAAGCACAGTCTTCAAAGGTAACAAGCGTCGGATCCACGCATGATCAATATCTTCAGTGATGCTCAATCACTTGGGGTTTGTAGGTGTTTGTGTTTTGTGTTTTTGGTTTTTCCTCACTTGATGATTTTCGCTCAAAGTCCTCAGAGGATGGGTTGCTCTCAAATGATAGGTGTCAGTTTCTCTCGGAGCAGCCAACCAGCTAGTGGTTGTAGGGGGCGGCTATTTATAGCCTAGGGAGCAACCCGACATGATAAGACATAAATGCCCTTCAATGATATGACTGTTAGGTGGATAGATATTTTGGGACAGCTAGCGCATAGCACAGCAACCGTCGGAATTTTGAGTAGCAAAATCCTCAGGGCTATTATGTTCCTCACTGTGTAGGCAATCCGCACTGGTGAATTCCTAACTCCTCAGTCAGGACAAATTCCTCAGAGACCAGAAGAACTTCGTCTCTGTCACTGAAGAAATTGACTGAACTGTATGAGATTTCCAATGGCTTCACTCGAAGGGATTGGTAGGTGTAGGATTTTGAGTTGAGCATCACATGGAAATTTTTCCTTAGTATTTCCTCGACCCCCTTTAACAGTACGGTGTTTCCTATGACTCAAGAAAGAGAAAAACAAAACTATGAAAACGAAAGTCTTCAAGCTTCATATTCCTCGCATGAATATCAAGTCTTCACAAACACACCAATTTCTTCACTTTCAAAGTCTTCATGAAAGTCTTTAGAAATACCAAAATCTTCAGTCGAAGATATTCATTTTTAGGGGTCGACTTTTCCTGTAAATATCAAACTCCTCATAGACTTATAGACCGGTGTACACTCACAAACGCATTAGTCCCTTAACCTATAAGTCTTCAATACACCAAAATCACTAAGGGCACTAGATGGACTTACACGCACCTCATCATAGCCAACGCCGTCCAGCAACACGTGCTCCGACGCTAACACATGCGCTCACCACAATGGAGCGAGCCCACCAGAGGTAGGCTATCAGACCAGCAGCAAGTTGCCAAGTCTAGGGCGCTCTAGCCATCCCACGCAAATGTATAACACGTTGCCGCCATGTAACACCCACAATGCGGCTATATCTCCCACGTGTCGGGGCACGACTTAGAGGCATGGCCGCATGGTAGGCATGTCGCAAGAGGGGTAATCTTTACACATCCCATGTACTGAACAAGAAAGGGATAAAGAGTCGGCTTATAATTGCCACTTCACACAATACATAAATAGACATACATCATCCAGAATACAATCAAGGTCCGACTACGGAACCAAAATAAAGAAAGACAACCCCAAATGCTAGATCCCCGATCGTCCCAGCTGGTCTCCTCTACTGATCATCTGGAAAAGAAACATGTAACGGCCCGAATCCTCGTCGAACTCCCACTTGAGTTCGGTAACGTCCCCTGCACTGGCATCATCGGCACCTACATCTGTTTGGAAGTATCTGTGAGTCACGGGGACTTAGCAATCTCACACCCTCGCGATCAAGACTATTTAAGCTTAAAGGTAGAAAAGGGTAGTGAGGTGGAGCTGCAGCAAAGCACTAAGCATATATGGTGGCTAACTTACGCAAATGAGAGCGAGAAGAGAAGCAAAGCACGGTCGAGAAGCTAATAGTGATCAAGAAGTGATCCTGAAGCTACTTACGTTCAAGCATAACACGAGATTGTGTTCTCTTCCCGGACTCCACCGAAAAGAGACCATCACGGCTACACACGCGGTTGATTCATTTTAATTAAGTTAAGTGTCAAGTTCTCTACAACTAGACATGAACAAATTCCCATCTGCCCATAACCGCGGGCACGAATTTCGAAAGTTCAAAACCCTGCAGGGGTGTCCCAACTTAGCCCATCACAAACTCTCATGGTCAACGAAGGATATTCCTTCTCCCAGGAAGACCCGATCAGACTCGGAATCCAGGTTACAAGACATTTCGACAATGGTAAAACAAGACAAGCAAAGTTGTAACGCCCCGGATGTAATTTACCATATTTGTACTCCAACTCTTGCCATTTTCGGCTCTAAGTTATGTTTTCCCTCGTGGTTGGGTTTTGTCTTCGTTTTGCTTTTTGTCCATGTCATGCATTTCATATCATGTCATCATGTGCATCTCATTTGCATCATGGGTGTTACAAGTTGGTAATCAGAGCCTTCCCCGACTTAGGAGCCCCCTGCTTGATCGAATTGCTGGCATTGTTGAGTCTAGAAAAATGTTTTGAGTCTTATAGGATTATATATATATCGGAGAGTAGGATTCTTTTTACTCCTCAGTCCCTTCGTCGCTCTGGTGAGGCCTCCTGACGTAGAGTTTTGACTCTTCTCTTCTCAAATTTCACGAAAAAAATTTCGGATCACGCGGGTATCTTGGAATCGTTCTGATGGTTTTGTGATGAGAACATTGTTCTTGGTGCCTCCTGACATTTAGGGATTGTGGCAGTGTCCCGGGGAGTTGAGCTCCGAGGTGTTGTCGTCACAATTTTATCGTTGCAATTCTGGAATACCTGAGTTCGCCGACATCGAAAATCTCCTTTATGCAGTTGTTGGTGAGATAACCTCGACGCCACCTAGTACTGTGGCAGGAGTTCGGGAGTATTGCCATAACTCATATAACGGATGCTTTTCGAAGGTTGAGGTAAATGATTTCCGAAGGTTTCTTGGTTATGTGTTGAAGGATGGATACAGCTGGATGTAGGATTTGCTAGTTTTGGGTGAGATATTATGCTTCCCCTGTATCCCCAACACTTGATTGCATAACTAGAAAGTTTCGAGAGTTTTGTAGGTGGGAATTCATGTAGCTCTAGTATTTCTTCCCGCATATATTTGGTTTGTGATTGGGTAATCCTTACCAATTATTTTTTCATGTCCGTACCTTGTGGTTTTATTCATCTACCTTTATCTAGGTGGCTTATCAACTTATGGAAGTGTGATCATTTACTTTGGAATTCATTCATTCATCCTTGTTCGAATGTTAAGGCTATATGTTGCAATTTCGATCCATTGATTCAGCTTGAATATATGTCTGTCAAGATGCTAACGGATGTCAACCTCTTCAGGATGGCTCCTCCAACGCGTCAGAATCCGGAACCACCGCCACCACCTCCATCTCCGGAGGCATGTCAAGCTGTCATGGCCGCCACCAACGCCAACACGCAGATGCTTATGCAACTCTTGCAAGAGCGTAACCAAGGAAATCAAGGCCATGGCAACAATCAAGCTCAGTTTGCTACCCTCAACCAGTTCCTCGCAAACTAGCCGAAGTCCTTCAATAACTGTGTCGAGGCCACAAACGCTGACAATTGGCTCGTGGATATCTACAAACATTTTGAGTGTAGCAACGTCAGGCCTGAGGACTTTGTCAAGTTTGCTTCGTTCCAACTCAAAGACCAAGCTGCTGAGTGGTATCAACAATACAAAGATTCCAGAGGAGGTCGTGTGATTACCTGGGATGATTTCCGCTGAGACTTCAAAGCTCACCACATTCCTCAAAGTGTTGTTGAGAGTAAGCGCGAGGAGTTCCGCAATCTGAAGCAAGGCAGCTTGTCTGTTTACCAATACAACATCTTGTTCCAGAGGCCCGCTCGCTTCGCCAAACAAGACGTCCCTGACGAGAAGAGCATGATTTATCAATTCAGAGGTGGCCTCAGAGAAGATCTGCAACTAGCTCTCGTGCTTTTTGAGCCGAAAAAGTATGATGAATTCTACAACATGGCACTAAAGCAAGAAGGTGCTCAGATCAAGTGCGATGCTTCCAAGAAGAGAGTCAGGGATGCAACTCCTTCTTCTTCTTCAACTCAAGTGGCAGCTAAGCAGCAAAAGTTCTGGTTGCCTCCTCCTCCTCCGTTCCGTCAGCCTTATCAGCAGAAGAGCAAAGGTGGCAATGGATCTTCCCACCCACCCAACCCAGACTATCAGAACAAAGCTTCGTCTCATGCTCCAAAATCAAGTGATCCGTATCATCGGCCGCTCTCAGAGGTTACGTGCAACAAGTGTCAGCAGAAGGGGCACTATGCGAACAAATGCTTCAACCAGAGGCGTCTTCCGCCTCCTCCTGTGAGATCTGCTAGTAATGCAGTGGCCAAGCATAATCCCAAGTCTGCAAAGGTCAACATGATGAACGCAGCTCAGGCAGAGGACTCTTTAGAAGTGATCATGGGTAATCTTCCTGTTAATGATATTCCTGCAAAAGTCCTTTTCGATACTGGTGCATCGCATTGTTTCATCTCAAGACCATTTGCATCTAAGCATGAGTTGCTTTTCCAAGATTTGCCTAGGCAATTATCAGTTGTCTCTCCGGGTAAATTCATGAACGCAAGCTCTATGGTTCCAAATGTTTCTATCAAGATGGGCGACTATAAGTTTCTGTCCTCTCCAATTGTTCTTGGTAACTCGGATATTGATCTAATTCTCGGCATTGACTGGCTTTCTAAGCACAAGGCTCAGCTTGATTGTGCTGTCAGGCAGATTCAATTGACACACTCGTTTGAGGATGTGATCATCTATGCAGCTCGTGACGATAGCATTCGACGGTTTTCTCTCAATGAGAAGGGCGAGTTGAATGCCATCTCTCAGATTCCAGTCGTTTGTGAATATCAATACGTCTTTCCAGAAGAGCTTCCAGGAATGCCTCCTCACCGGCCAGTTGAATTCGTCATTGATCTTGAGCCTAGCATGGAACCTGTTTGCAAACGTCCTTACAAGCTTGGACCATAAGAGTTGAAGGAGCTGAAGAAACAACTCGATATACAAGAGCGTATGGGTCTCATCCGACCAAGTTCTTCTCCTTGGGGTTGTGGTGTTCTTTCTGTCAAGAAGAAAGATGGCACGGACCGACTTTGTGTAGACTACCGCCCATTGAACAAGAAGACCATAAAGAACAAGTACCCACTTCCCAACATCAACGAGCTTTTCGAACAACTCAAAGGTGCTCAAGTATTCTCCAAGCTTGACCTTCGTATGGGCTATCATCAGATTCGCATTCGTGAACAAGATATCCCCAAGACAACATTCAGAACAAGCTACGGTTCCTATGAATACACTGTCATGTCTTTCGGCCTTGTCAATGCTCCTCCAACGTTCTCTCGCATGATGAACTTCATCTTCAACCCTTACACAAATGGCTTCGTCTTGGTGTATCTTGATGATATTTTGGTCTTTTCCAAGAACAAAGAGGATCATGCCAAGCACTTGAGATTGGTGTTGGACAAACTCAGAGAACATCAGTTCTATGCGAAGTTTTCAAAGTGCGAGTTTTGGCTCGATGAGGTTCTCTACCTTGGGCATATCATCTCCGCCAAGGGCATAGCTATTAATCCTGAGAAGGTGTCTGCAATTGTGAATTGGGAACTGCCTCAGAATGTGAAGCAGCTCCGCAGTTTCCTTGGGCTTGCAAGCTATTGTCGAAGATTCATTGAGAATTTCTCTAAGATCACGAAGCCTCTTTCCAACCTCCTCCAGAAGCATGTGAAGTATGTCTAGATGCCTGAATGTGACGTCGCTTTCAACACCCTCAAAGAGAAGTTAGTCACAGCTCCAGTTCTGACTCCTCCTGATGAATCCAAACCATTCGAAGTTTTCTGTGATGCTTCCCTTCAAGGTCTCGGTGTTGTGTTAATGCAAGAGAAGAAAGTTGTGGCCTATACCTCTCGCTAGTTGAAGCCTAACGAAAAGAACTACCCCACTCATGACCTCGAGTTGGCGCCAGTTGTCCATGCTCTTTTAACATGGAGACATCTCTTGCTGGGAAGGAAAGTGGACATCTTCACTAATCATAAGAGTCTCAAGTACATCTTCACTCAACCCAACCTCAACCTCAGGCAGACTCATTGGGTCGAGATGATTCAAGAGTATAATCCGAGTATCGAATATACTCCAGGCAAGGCCAATGTCATTGCCGACGCTTTGAGCAGGAAGGCTTACTGCAACAGTTTGATTCTCAAGCCCTTCCAACCGGATCTTTGTGAAGCTTTCCACAAGCTTAATCTTCAAGTTGTTCCTAAAGGATTTCTTGCCAACCTCCAAGTCTCTCCTACTTTGGAAGATCAAATTCGTGAGGCACAACTTCTTGATGCCATGGTGAAGAAGGTGAAGATTGGGATTGCCAAGAGCCAACCCAAGTACAAGTGCTATCGCCTTGATGACAAAGATACTCTATTCTTCGAGGATCACATTGTTGTTCCTAAGGGTGACCTTCATAAAGTCATTATGAACAAGGCTCACAATTCACTCCTATCTATTCATCCTGGAAGTACAAAGATGTACCATGGCCTCAAGCAGTCGTATTAGTGGACTCGAATGAAGCGCGAGATTGCTCAGTTCGTGAATGAATGTGATGTCTGCAGAAGAGTGAAAGCAGAACACCAACGGCCAGCTGGTCTCCTCCAACCTCTTGCCATTCCAGAATGGAAGTTTGACCATATTGAGATGGACTTCGTGACTAGATTTCCCAAGTCCAAGCGTGGAAATGATGCTATCTTTGTTGTCATCGACAAGCTCACAAAAGTGGCTCATTTTCTTCCTATCAAAGAATCTATCACATCAGCTCAGTTGGCAGAGCTATATACCTCCAGGATTGTCTCTTTGCACGACATTCCGCAGTTGATACCTTCAGATCGTGGAAGCATCTTTACTTCTAAGTTCTGGGACTCCTTCTAGAAGGCCATGGGCACCAACATTCGGTTCAGCACAACCTTTCATCCTCAAACCAGTGGACAAGTCGAGCGAGTAAATCAAATTCTTGAAGATATGCTCAGGGCTTGTGTCATTTCCTTCGGTATGAAGTGGGAAGATTGTCTTCCATATGTCGAGTTCTCCTACAACAACAGCTTCCAAACGAGTTCGGGCAAGGCCCCATTCGAGATTCTCTATGGCAGAAAGTGTCGTACTCCTCTTAATAGGTCAGAGACTGGTGAACGCCAACTTCTTGGCAATGACTTGATCACAGAGGCTAAAGAAATGTGCAAAGTCATTCGTGAAAATCTCAAAGCCGCGCAATCGCGCCAGAAGAGCTACTATGATAGCAAGCATCATGACTTGACTTTCGAGATCGAAGACCATGTCTACCTCCACGTCTCTCCAATGAAAGGTACTAGTCGCTTCGGTATCAAAGGGAAGCTTGCCCCTAGATACGTGGGTCCTTTCAAGATCATTGGCAAAAGAGGCGACCTTGCCTATTAACTTGAGCTTCCATCCAACTTTGCAAACGTGCATGACATGTTTCACGTGTCTCAGTTTTGCAAGTGTTTCAAGACTCCTGACCACACCATCAACTTCGAAGAGATTGATCTCCAAGAAGACATGTCTTATCATGAGCATCCCATTGCTATTCTTGAAGAAACTGAGCGCAAGACTCACAATAAGTCTATCAAATTCCTGAAAGTGAAGTGGTCACATCATTTCGACCGAGAAGCCACCTAGGAACGCGAGGACCACCTCCGTTTCGAATATACGGAGTTCTTTCAGTCCTAGATCTCAGGACAAGATCCTTTCGTAGTGGTGGAGTGTTGTAATGCCCCGGATGTAATTTACCATATTTGTACTCCAACTCTTGCCATTTTCGGCTCTAAGTTATGTTTTTCCCTCGTGGTTGGGTTTTGTCTTCGTTTTGCTTTTTATCCATGTCATGCATTTCATATCATGTCATCATGTGCATCTCATTTGCATCGTGGGTGTTACAAAAGCCTCTCGATGTGCCGACAAATCCCGATAGGAGTCGCACGTATCTCGTTCTCAGGGCACACCGAATGGCCAGACGTCGGGTTGGCATAGACCCTGGTTGCCTAGGGGGCGCCGGACATCGCCCGATTTGGACCAACACTCAGAGGAGCACTGGCCCGGGGGTTTAAAATAAAGATGACCCTTGAGTCTGCGGAACCCAAGGGAAAAAGGCTTAGGTGGCAAATGGTAAAACCAAGGTTGGGCCTTGCTGGAGGAGTTTTATTCAAGGCGAACTATCAAGGGGTTCCCATAACACCCAACCGCGTAAGGAACGCAAAATCAAAGAACATAACACCGGTATGACGGAAACTAGGGTGACAAGAGTGGAACAAAACACCAGGCATAAGGCTGAGCCTTCCATCCTTTACCAAGTGTATAGATGCATTAAAGTAAATAAGAGATAATAATGATATCCCAACAATATCCATGTTTCAACATGGAACAAACTTCATCTTCACCTGCAACTAGCAACGCTATAAGAGGGGCTGAGCAAAGCGGTAACATAGCCAAACAACGGTTTGCTAGGAAAGGTGGGTTAGAGGCTTGACATGGCAATATGGGAGGCATGATATAGCAAGTGGTAGGTAACACGTCATAGCAATAGAGCGAACAACTAGCAAGCAAAGATATAAGTGATTTCGAGGGTATGGTCATCTTGCCTGCAAAGTTCTCATAGTTGACGAAAGCTTGACCCTCGTTAGCGTACTCAATAGGTTCCTCGATCACGTACTCGTCTCCCGGCTCTACCCAAATCAAGAACACGAGAAAAGGGACAACAATCAATCACGGTGCAATGCACAAACAACATGATGCAAAACATTGCATGATATGCGAGATGTGATATGCAAAGCATATGCGTGCTCCGGAAGGGAAATATTAACCAAGGCATCAACTTGGCAAACCAAGTGTACCGCTGGAAAGATGAGATGATTTCGGTCGAAATCGATATAAAGATCGCCGGAATCGGATACACGGTTTGCAAATGGCAAGCAAAACAAAAATGGCACAATTCTGCGATTAACAGCACGATGCCATCTAGAATGCAACAAGAAACTAAGCTACTGCACTCTAACATAGCAACAAAGTCCATGGGAGTGATGTACTCAAGATGCTTGACAAAACATGAACACTGAGCTACGGCTAAATCACACAAGATCAGGTTCAAACAAGCATGGCAAAAGTGCAAAAGATATCAGCATCACAGACTTAGTGAAAAAACTAACATGCCAGAGAATAACATCGGGAAGCCATGTTTAGGGCAAGCAAACAACATGCTACAGGAACATATCATAGCAAACAAAGGCATGGCATGAACCTACTAAAAACATAGATCAAAAGTCCCTTACTGATCATGAGCCAAAAAGGCACAAAAGATATGATGGCACCCATGTAAACATAGCAAGTTTTATTATCAGTTTCAGACTTAGCACAAAACAGAGCATGGTATAAACAAAATTATGAAGGCATCTTTGCGAGCTCAAATCACTCATCACAAAGCCTTGCATGATAAGATAAGCATATCATCAGCAATATGACATGTTCATGAAGCTAACCATGGCAAGAGCAAGTTCATAGCATGCATAGATCAACTACAACAACCATGGCAAAATTGATTAACACGTAAACAATCTGCCAGGAATATTTATAGCAAAAGTAAAGCAAGATTAAGACATGCTAGGGCGCTCCATAATTGCAAACGGGGGCATGGATGGATAGAGCATAACCATATATTCACAACATCCTTACTGAAGATACTCAAAACAAGCACTGATCTCACTGTAGCATCATGTTTACATGGCATAAAAATAATAGCAGATCAAGGACTTAGCAAAATCCTAAGTCCCTGAATTCAGCAATATCATGAAGACTACTTTGCATGCTTGTGATAGTCACCACAAATATCACAGAAATACATATCAAGCACCTCTGTAAAGATGGCATGGCATAGATCAAAACACATGTAGAGCTCATGCCCATAAGAAGCACACATCAAATGTGGCAAAAATGACAAATCCTCATACTCTGATAAGTAACAGCACCTAATAATTTATAGCACTCTTGCATCAATGATTTGGGCATCAAGATGGAATCAAACAAGCATGTCACAATGGAATGTAATAAAGAGCATCTCCCAATGAACATTTTGATATATCATGCGCATGAAACGGAGCTATGATCATGGAGTTATTATGCAATGAACAGTGGCATAAAATTTAACAGGGAAAAGACTTGGTGGAAAAATGACCTCGCGCGAAAACCATATCTAGGGTTCGTCGCACGGCGCGCGAACCGAGGACGACCTGAGCTCTCGCCGGAGAGGAGGGGGTGCTCGCCGGAGAAGGACGGGGCGGCGTCGGGCGGCGCGGTGGCGCGTGGTGGCGGTGCGAGCTCCGGGAGGCGGCGGCGCGTGCTCCGGGAGGCGGCGGCGCGGGGCGGGTCCGGCGGGAGCGGACACGTCCGACGGCGGAGAAGACGAAAATTAGGGTTTCGGGACCCGAAAATTTGACGAGGTGCACATATTTATAGCTAGGAGGATGTAGGAGTGTCCAAATGAGGTGTAGTTTTCGCCCACGCGGTCGTGATCCGACGGTGGAGGACATGGAAGAGGTTTGGATGGGTTATTGGGCCGTTTTGGAGGGGTGTTGGGCCGCAACATACAAGAGGCCTTTTCGGTTACCCGGTTAACCGTTGGAGTAACAAACGGACTCCAAATGACACGAAATTTGACAGGCGGTCTACCGGTGATGTACCAAGGCCACTTGGAAAATCTCGGTCCATTCCGAGAACGTTTAACACCCGCTCACGAAAAGAGACAAGAGGGGGACGCCGGTGCACGTAGGAGTGTTGGATTGCAAAACGGATAACGGGGGAAAATGCTCGGATGCATGAGACGAACACGAATGCAAATGCGATGCACATGATAACATGATATGAAATGCATAAACAAAATGCAAAACGAAGACAAAAACCCAACCACGAAGGGAATCTCATAACTTAACGCCGGAAATGGCAGAGTCGGAGTTACAATTATGGCAAGTTACATCCGGGGTGTTACACGCCAAGCCCTCCATCTGGTCGTCCCTGCCGGATCTCATGTGAGGCGAAGAGCACGCCAAGGCGCATCTCAAGTCACCACAACAACCAGCAGGGACACCCATCGGCCGGCGTCCTTGTCACTGCCCAGACAGCCGAAGTGGAACGCCGCCGCCCACAACCGCGCTGAACTCGCGATCGTCCCCGGGGCTGCCGCCCCGAGTCCCCAACACCGCCGCCAAAACGACGCACGGGCGGCCCTCCCCCTTTGAGGCAGAACCCGCCGCCCCCGCGGCCAACGCCGGCGGCAGGGGTAAGAACGGATTTGGCCCTCCTCTAGCAGCTATGTTAGACGCCCGGTGTCGCCAGGAGCGGCATGGGAGTGAGCAAAGGGTTATGCCACCTTTTTCCTTGTGTAGTTGACTTGGCCGACTTATATACATGATAAAAGGATGTGTTGGAGAGACATCTCTTTCTGACAGACATCTCTTGAAAAGCATTCCTTTCATATAATTGATCACATATTTTATTTCTCAATATTTGCGAAGCCTGCGGAAAGAAAGCCAGTAAAAATCTTCTCTGGGTAGAAAATGGGGAGTATTAACTCCAGTGGCAAAAAAAAAAAGAGATCGAATTTCAAGCGCACAGCCCACGTGCCGCTCCCCTCCGCTTTCCGTCATCCAATTTACCACACCGAACGACTCCCCCCTCCCCTCCCAGGCTCCCACCACCTTCGCTCGTTCGCAGCAATTCCCCTGCTCGCTTCCAGTCTGTTCCCCTTCCGGCCAAGAAAGCTCATCGGCCGGCGCGACGAGGCCACACACGCGCAAACCCCCGCCGCGCCGCTTTGCGTCGCCCCAGGTGAGAACGGACGGACGGACGGAACCTCTCTCCTTCCTCCCTCGACACCGCATTACCACCCCCCGTCGACCATTGGCGCAAAACCCTCAAACCCTACCTTTTACCCTTGAGCCGGGGAGGTTCTTCCTTTCTTTCCTCTTCAAGAACATTTGCCTCGTTCGGGGCGTGGTGCCTAGTTTATCTGTCCTCTTTCTTCGTTGGGGTTTTCTGCTCTGCTCCGATCGAACCGGCCGCCGCAAAATCGCTTCCTTTTTTTTTTGGTCTGCGTGCGATTTTGGACCCGGCGACGGTGGATTTCATCCGTTCCCTTTCGGTATCTCCTTGTGTAGTTTGATTCCTGGCTCTTGTACTTTCCTCGATCCCTTTCGGGGGAGCTCGATTCTTCAACTTCTTTTTTTTTCAACTTTTTTATGTGACATGATTGACGGGACTGGGGAGGGCTTGCAAGAAACGAACAAATGCAGGAGGATCAGAGCAGGTGGCCCCAAATTTTGCGGGAGTGTGTTTATTTTCTTCTTTCCGGCCGGCTCCTCTGTTCTTCAGTTTGGGAGGAGCCCTGTTACACAAACCCTCGTGCATGCTGAACCTGTCCTGTAGCTTAATCAATTGCATTACCACACTTGTTAAACCTTGTTGGAACAGACACCTATGTTAGGACTTACGACATGGATGATTGGCTGTTTGTGTAAGCTATTGCGACCTTGTCCGCCGGTGGTCAACACAGATTAAGCTTCCTTTGATTTCTGAAAGAGGCTTGTGGAATACGGGCACTAGGTGTTATTCTTGTATTGACTATTGCTCCTGGTATATGCTGCATATTGTAAGATTGTGTAATATTATCCACACACATCTTATTAAATCACATGACTTACACAGTATCAAACTTGTTAAACCTTGTTGGAACAGAAACCAATGTAATGATGGGGTGATTAGCTGTATACGTGAGTGATTACAACCACATTGATGCTCGCTGTAGTACGGAATACAGATTATTGAGTTCATCAAGTTCGTGCTATGCTTAGATTTAGTACAGCAAGAGGCTTGTATGGAATGTGTGACTGTACATGTACCCAGCTTCTCTTTTTGTCTCTTGTTTCCTGTGTTAGGCGTCATTCTAGTATATTGCTCATGTATATGCAACTACATCTTTAGCTTTCTGTAATATTTATTAGAAACAGTTCTTAATATAACTTGATGAACACACCTTCCCTTTCTTTATTTCTCTCAAGGTTGTTGGGCTTCTCACGTCCCTTCGCAATGGACTATACATCGGATGGAGACTCAGAGCTTGAAGCTTATGGTTCTGACACTTATGCACTTCTGCTATCAGGAGATATAAAAGTGATGCATGATGGGAGTTCATACAAGTGCCCCTTTTGTTCGGTTGGAAATGGTGACTATAACATACATGAATTACTGCAGCATGCCTTGAGTGTGGGGGCTGCCCATGACCAGGAAGCAAAACAGAAGGTAGACCATCGAGCCCTTGCCAAGCATTTGAAGGATGAACCAGCTAAATCACATAGTCCACTGCTGAGGCCAATCATTATGGATCCACAGCCTCCTCAACATAAAAGGGATGAGCTGTTTGTCTGGCCCTGGATGGGTATCATAGTCAATATGCCTTCTGAATATGTTGGAAAAAGTGCAAACCGGCTGAAGGAGCATTTCTCCTGTTTTCATCCAGTTAAAGCACATCATGTGTACAGTAAAGGTTTTCCTACAGGTAATGCTATTGTTGAGTTTGGCAAGGACTTTGGTGGGTTTAGGAATGCACGAATATTTGAGAATCAGTTTGAGAAGAATGGGTATGGGAAAATGGGCTGGCAGGAAAAAGAGCGCAGAGGGTCAGAGCCTTTTGGATGGATCGCTAGGGCAGATGATTACAATGCTCCAGGGGCAATAGGGGACTTTCTAAGGAAAAATGGCGATCTGAAGACGGTTGACGGCGTTGAGAATGAAGAAAAAAATAAAAATGAGAAACTTGTGGCCAGTTTATCTTCTAAGGTTATTGAAAAGAATATGCATTTAGAAGCACTTGAATGTGAGTATCAGGAGAGAACTGTGTCATTGCAAAGGATGATGGAACAGAGGGAACATCAGCTCCAGTCATACAGCCAAGGTGCTTGCTAACCTTCTTGTAATTTATATGTGATATATTATCAATGTCAAGTAACTATATGCACCAGCTGGTTTCTACCCTCTTGTTGATCATGTGGTGTTTAAGCGTTACAAAAAGGCTGATGTATGTTTTGAATTTCATCTGTCTTAGAACTCCAAAAGATGCGACAGTGCTCTGTCGAACATACACAAAAGATTGTTGACGAGAACAAGAAGCTGCGCTTTGATCTTCAGTCTATGACGCATGAGCTTGATGCAAGGTCCAAAGAACTTGATGAGTTGGCTGCACAGACTGATTGCGATAGAAGGAAGCTTGAACTGGAGAAGCAAAGGGTGAGGCATCTTTGTCTTCGTATGATATTTTTCAATCAACAAGCCCATATAGCGACTTGTAAGTTAGTGTAGTGTGTAGCTTCTTCTGTTCATGTACTTCTTACAGCTGTCGGTTACTATCGGATCTTCAACTGGCACTCCATAAAAATAAAACTAGTTTAGTATATTCTTTGTTGACTTAAAGAAAAACTGGCATTGGGCGTCACCTTTTGTTCTAGATATCATGGAGCAGAACTTTTGGTGTTCGGATTGTTATACAGAACTAGCATGCTGTCCACACAAATGCACGTGCAACTTCTTTAATGTGTATATTTTTTCTGAAAGAGTAATATCCTTTCATGGAAAATCAATATACTAGATGGAAATAAAACAACCTTGTAAAAATTATTCGTGAACTTAATTAACCATGCACCGCTTAGATTCTTATGCAAGATCGGACGGCCACCACGTGTGGAGCCCCGTTCCCTCGGTTCTACCGAACTTTTCTTGGATGTTCTGTCCATGGTGGGATATGAAATTGTTATACCCAACTCGGTGGTGTCATTAGTTCCCTGAGAACTCGATGCTCCGTGACTTGTTGAAATTTTTGTTTCAATATTGTGCCATTTTGGTTGCAAGATTGAGCCTGTAAAAAATGAAAATTTAAGGAAGTCATAAACTTCAAAAAGACACTTAATTTGTACGGGTGGCTAAGATGACTATATGGCATGGTCAAAATCGGTGCAGAATATGATTAGATGTCAAAGTGAACAAACAAGAGAAACTAGATGGCAATTGTACAAGGAAGACTATTTCTGTTTGATTGATATTATTACTGGAGGGGCGTCTCCAGGAATTTGGGGCCCGGGGCGAACTTCAAATTGCAGCTCCAATTCTTTTTTATATAGTATAACTAATGGACTATCTTGAAAAAGTCTCATACCTACCCAAGAAATACATCATGCTAAAGCAGCCAAATATTTGCTGGAATACAAAATATGAGTAGAACTGAAAATCTATGTTGAAAGATCAGAAAAAATAGATAAAATATGACAAAAAATAATACGGGGATACAAAAGGGTACCTGATCTACAGGTTGCTTCATCCGTGCATCCTATATGTGTAGACACTCCTGTTGTGGACATCGATGGAAAATATCATCATCTTGTTTTTCTATAACATGAAATCAAATTGAAATAAAAATGGAGGAAAATTGAGTTCAATGGTAAATGATTTGTTTTCACTTCAATTTCAGTTCAATGTTTAAGTGCATCAATTTATAAATCAACACATACAACATCAATTTGGAAATCAACACATACAACATGTCAGTTCAAATGCATCTGCTATTGTTAATTATATGTCTGTCTTGGTCCAAGAAATTACCCAGACGTTTGCTCTTGGCTTCCGAGGTGCATCCAATCATGGGCGAGGGGGGAGGCAGGGTAAGGCGCCCATCAGCAGCAGTACGGGGGCTGGGCAGGTCGGCCATACGCTGGGGAGCACTTGCGGGAACGACATGATGACACCAGCATGGAGCAGCTAGCAGGCCGAGCTGGATTAGAGGATAGCAGCGGCCGGCAGCAGATTGCATTAGACCGTCAGCGGGATTAGAGGCGGCGCTAGCAAGCGGGACGACTGGGGTGGGGGTTGGGGATTAGGGGAGAGCTGCGGCCCTAGGGCTTGCGGCAGTCTTGTGCAGAGATTGAGGGGGCGATCGCATCAGACTCAGGCGGCTCGCACACACGGACCTGCGCGGCAGTTTCTCCCCTGATCGGTGGCCCCATGATTTTGGGGGCCATGTGCGGTCGGCCACCTTGGCCGCCCTCATCGACGGGCCTGAGGCAACTGCATGAATGGGATGGGTATCACTCGGAGCAGCATAGTGGTTGCCTGGTTGGATCGTTGCTCAGGAGTCCAGGTTAATTTTGCTATGTGCCAATGTTCGGGTCCTATATGGCATGCCTCATCTTGTTTAGTCGTTCATTCTTTGTTAAATTTATAGATTTTGCCTATTACCATACATACACCAGGTGCACTTTTATTTTTTATCGTCTGAGTTTAAGTAACTACGTATACTTCATAATGCAATCATTTTATTACAGTTAGTTACGAGAATATGTGGTGTGTTAGTCTTGTTTGTAGTGGCATACTTGGCCTTTGTTCAATAAGGTCATGTCTTTTTTTGTTAGCGTCATACTTTTATATTCTTTTACTTAAATATCCATGTAACACTCAAATATGACATGATATGTAACTCAAATAAGCAGAAGCAGGTTTAGGTTTAAGTCACTAATTGGTTTAGTTTTCAATACATGTAGTTGGTTTTCTTTTCTACTTAGGGGTAGTAGGGCTTGATGGGCCAAGTCAAGTGGAGTCCCATATAATGAGATTCAAGGATTATGATTTAACGATAATGTAGATTATTGAACTGATTTTTGCTTTTGTTGTGTTATTTTCTAGTCGTCCTCTCTTTTTCCTGGTTGACCCATCATGTTCTTTTAGTATATAATTGATGTATCTGAATCTACCATCTGAGGATGGAAGCATAATAATGTAACTAAATCACTTCCATTAAAATGTCATTTAAGTTGTGTTTTATTCTTGTACAGAATGCGACAAAGTCCAATCATCTTATGCTGGCAGAAATGGAGTATCAGAAAGCTAATGAGAATGTTCGCAAGCTTCTCGAACAACAACAGGTTAGTCCCTGCTGTGCGAATACATTTTCAAGCTGTTTGTTTTCGATGACACAAGTTTTAAAGATGTCTATCCTGTGTATAAACTGCAGAAAGAGAAAGAAACTGCTTTAAACAATGCTAAGAAGTTGGAGGAACAGTTTCATGTGAAGCACAATCTTCAACTAGAAATAAAGCACCTGACAGGAAAATTGCAAGTGATAAAGCTCACACCAGGCAATGAAACTTCAGAAACAGGGAAAAGAATAGCTGAACTGACAGAGGAGCTGCAAGATAAGATCGATGAGATGGAATATACAGAAAACTACAACCAAGGTCTGATCTTGCAAGAAAAAAAGGCTGCTGTTGAGTTGCAAGAAGCTCGGAAATTTGTGTTAGATGTATGCTGCTTCTAATGCTCTACTGTGTAATTTGAGTGAGTGCACTTGTTGGTTTTTGTATTCATGTTTTGTTCGATTGCAGGCTCTACAGGACTTGGGTGGTCAGACCAGTGACAAAGCACACGTAGGCATCAGGATGATGGGTGAGCTTGACTCAAAGGCATTTTTAAATGTGTGCAGGAAATATTTTCCAAACGATGATGCGGAAGTTGAAAGTGTTAAGATTTGTTCAAAGTGGCAGAACGAAATTAAAAATCCAGAATGGCGTCCTTTTAATGGAAAAGAATCGGTAAGAAATCCTTCTCTGTTTGTTACCTTACCACAACCATCCATTGAATCAAAGACGAGGCCTGATGTTGGGCAAAGACAGGGGCCCAGGGGCTTCGGGTTGTTCTGCCCACATCCTGGGACGTCCATTGATCAGACGCATGACACTTTAACGCTCACCTCCTAGGAGGACTGTTCTATCTTTTCAATGAAATGAAACGCAAAGGTCCTTTGCGTTTTCTTGAAAAAAAGGAGGATCCCAATCTGCTTAGCAATCCTTGTAGGGATGCAGGCGGACGCGTCGGCGAATGTCCGCATTTATGGTTTTTGTGTTAGCTTGGTTTTTAAAGCATCAGTGATTAGCTTCCTTTAGCCTTCGTGGACAGTTGCTGACAGCACGGACGTGCCCGCTTGCATCCCTAAATCCTTGCCATTGCATATTTAGACTCTCTGCAATTGACGAGTGCAACACCATCTTTTTGTATTGCACCTTCAAGCATCTCACCTGGTTGGTACTACTTCTGAATTTCTAAGCTTTATACATCTTCTTGCATACAAACATTTATTAGGATTGCTGATGCTGCACCTGGTGCATATTCTTTGTAGGAAGTGATCAATGAGGATGACATGAAGCTCAAGGAGCTGAAAGAGGTGTACGGCGAGGAAGCATATGCTGCGGTGGTGACGGCGCTGATGGAGCTGAATGGCAGCGGCAGCGGGAGCAGGGTTCCTTTCCCGGAGCTATGGAACCAGAGGGAGGGGAGGAAAGCAAAATCCAAGGAAGCGGTCCAGCATGCCATCAAGCTGTTCAAGGCGAGCAAGAGACGGCGTTGAGCTGCTCAACACTATGGCTCCTGTAGAACCGACCCTAACTAAGCAGGACGCCTTTCTATGTTTGCTCATGTATTAAGTAGAGGGAAATGGTGCTGCAGCAACTTGTGCTTTCTGCGGTAGTTAAGTGGCTACCAGCAGTTGTTCGTCGTCCATGGCTGGGCTGGCTGCTACTTTATTCGTGTGTGCGATGAAACCCTCCAGCATCTGAGACTGTTAGTGTTCTATATGGGATGACACTAACCGGTAAAGTATTAGTTATATGTATTTAGCTATGTGAAGGATTATATTTGACTTGTCAATTTTTTTTTCTGCGTGCGTTTGCTTTGACTCGTTTCAACAATTCCTGCTGAGGCTCCATTCTCCTTTTCCTGTGTTTGACTTTTTGGGAGGAAGCAATCAAACGGTTTAAAAAAGCTGTATACGCTCGGCAGCCGATCGGCCCAAATGTGGGCCGGCGCCTCGGCCATTATTTTAGGCCTTTCAGTCTGCTTCTGAGCTCAAGAGGCTCAGGTGCGCCATTATTTTAGGTTTTTCAGTCTGCTTCTGAGTTTAAGACGCTCAGCCATTTCGAGAAAACCAGGAGCAAGTGGCGCGCACTCAGCCGCTGTCACGTGTCATGCTCCGGACGACCTCTTTAGATTTTATTTTTTCATTTTCCGCACATGCTTTTTGGCCTTTTAAATGGTTTTTTGTCGGTTTTTTGGCCTTTTGTTTTTCACCGGTCCTTAATATTTTGCATAAAAAAATCGCGTATTTTTCTTTTTCTGTGAGATGCACGGGCGTGCCTCTTGAAAACAAAAAAAAAAGAATTTGCCTTTCGCGAGAGGCACGAATTTGCTTCCGCGAAAGGCACGGGTTTATTTTCGTGGGAGGCATGACTGTGCCTCTCGGAAACAAAAAAGATATGTTTTTTTCTTCCGCGAGAGCCATGGATTTATTTTCGTGGGAGGCATGACCGTGCCTCTCGGAAACAAAAAGGATATGTTTTTTTTCTTCCGCGAGAGCCACGGGTTTGCTTCTACGGGCCGTGTCTCTGGAAATGAAAAAAATATGTTTGCTTCCGTGAGAGGCATAGCCGTGCCTCTTGGAAACGGAAAAATGCGTTTTTTCTTCCGCAAGAGACAGATTTGCTCCCACGGGAGGTTTACTTCCGCGAAAGCCGGTCGTTCCTTTCGAAAAAAAAATATGTTCTCTTTTTTTTTCATTCCATGAGAGGCACAGGTTTGCTTCCATGAGAGGCATAATTTTGTCTCTTTAGGAAAGAAAAAAAAAGTATGCTCCCGGTTTGATTATTTCGTCTGATTTTTTTCGTGAAATAAAAGGTTCGTCAAAATCTATCAATAATGAAGATCTCGATGCAAGAAATCTAATGGTTAAAACAGCTTGAGATTTGAATGAACTGTTTAAAAATATTTTAAATAAATGGATCAACAAAAAAACTAAAACTTCCTTACGATAAGTGGGTGCGCCATTTGTTGCAATCTAGTATGAGAGTGATCTTCGCAAAGAGTGCTTCTTAATTAGTGATTTAGAAGAAAACCACGTAAAAAGGTCAACCTATTTATGGGAGCGGCTATACAGTGCTTCAAGCGCTCCCGACCGCACTAGCGCTTTAACTCAATACGAGAAAATTCATAGAGTTTAGAGGACAATAAATATGTCACATATACTTTCTTAAAAAAACTCGATGGGGAAAACAGAACATATGACATATGGTCTTCTGTTGATATTACCTCATAAAAAAACCTTTATGAGAACCTATAAAGTAAACTCATGAAGGAAAAAAGAGTATAATATGATGCTTTTAAGAGGAACAATTCAGGAAGATACTCCTCCTGTTTCTTGCATATTCCGAAGCCGTCAAGTATCAACTCCATGAACATATTTCTGGAATGTATAAGTTGGTAGAGACTTGGTGAAGAAATCAGTCACATGATTTGACTTGCAAGATATGCAATATAGAGATATTGCTTATTATGTAACATGTTTGCATACGGGCAACACAAGAAACATTATCGTTGAGATAATGGTTGGTGGATGTAGCCATGAGGTCTGTTTCGAAGACTCTTCATGAGAGGGCTACCACACCTGGTAGGAACACTAAACTTGTCTATGATCTGCCATAGTGGGGATATAATTGATGTATCCAATGATATCGGTGTTCACATTTCTGTGAAACTGAAAAACCAGGACAAGAGGTTTGATGCCTTGGAGATATCGAAAGATATTCTTGAGTACCAACCATTTGTGTTTGGTGGATCCAATGACATTATGGACCGTTGAGTCCCAATATCTCATTTCCGTCATCTTTTGGTCTAAATAGACTATTCTCTACGTCTAGAGAATGAACTACCATGAGAGTTATGGATGGATAAGATTTGTCCACAATGAATTTCTCTAATATATTATGGATATAGACAACATAGTATACCATAATGTATGAATGAAGGTGCTCAATTTGTAGTAACGAGCGATATTTTGGTTTACTCAAATCCTTTATTTTAAACTTCGTCATTTAGATGATTACATGTGTCGTCATTGCAGACATACAAACATCGATAATCATCATTGTAGGAGTAATCCTTAAGTATAAGGATCTCACTATGTCAGTTGTACCATATGTACTGACAACAATAAGTCGTATGGTGACTTACTCATTTTACACAATGTATGTTGCATTTTGTATTTCGATTCAGAACTGAGATTCCATTGGGAATCAATCATATATGTCTGAATCTAGTGATCCACATGGATATGTAATCACTACATCTATCAACTGTAAAGATAGATGATTTTGTGCTGCCAATGATATAAGTTATCAGAAAGAGATTCCACCTCTGGAGAATAGTTGGGTATCTGCGTGAACCATTGTGCTACAATATTTGCTCTATGTTTCACCACCTCGTTGTTCTCAATTCTGTTTCCAGAAGAAAAACCGGTGTAGGTATTGCTTACGAATACCTTCCCATTATCGAGCAAGATTATTTTTACCTAGATTATACCCTTTGCTTGAGTTCAGTCCGAGTGTTATTCACACTTTGCCATGGCCATGGTCTTTGGATCTGAATCATTTGAAAGGTTTTTGGAATCTAGTTGAGAAATATATATCAACAATTGTAGACTTCCGTTATATGTTTCTCCAGAATCTATATATCAATATAGAGTTGATGGAAATATCGTTACCCATGGTGAATGCTCGCGATTTCTCAATGCGGCTGAGTCGGGTATTCTGATGTCCTAGTCATTTTGTGCACTGTGACCTGGGTTGGTGGAGGTTTCCCGTCCACTGGGTGTATACTATCCATTAGGTGTTTGTCAACGTGAAGTTGACCTACATTTACTGATTCAGAGGCCTTAATATCCTTGCTTACAAGAAGCTGAATCCTGATGTACTGTTGTCGTACTTCTCCCCATGTTGCTTTGAACGAGGAGTTGAGTGGTTTTAGTTGGTACCTACACTCTTTCTGACATATTTTTCCAGGATTGTAGGATTGTATGACACCTTTATAGTTAGTAAATAAATGTGGCAGGTTATTTGCAATGAGTTGCAAATCTTCTAAACGCATGGTTCAGATCTTTGAGTACATGGAATTGAGGCAGAAATGTGTTGAACATTCCACTAATTTCCTGGCATTATTTATGGTACTTGAAATCTCTCACTAATGCCTGGAAATGTTCCTCATTGAATCAACATACTGTCCTTGAGTAACTCTCCATGTGAGGGGCTTGAGGTATTGACGGAAATACAGTTATTCCTTATATAGATCCCAACTATATGTTGTGTAACACCCCCAGTGTCATGCTACAGTAACCTTCGATTCAAATATCCTTTGAAATTTCCACTTTCAAATCAAATTCAATTTGCAAGTGAAATATGGAGTTGCACACAAGTTGCCGCAAAATAGTTCATCATTTAGTCAAAATTCCATAACAAATGATTGTTAAGGAAAACAACATCACCTCCAAGCCAAGATGGACTATAGCAAATAAAACAGTGCCTTTTCAGCATTTTAAAATGCTATTTTACTTGTGAAAAATCTAAATGGATTCAGTTGCCCCTCAAACTTTTTGTGGCTGTGCCAGACATTGCATTGAATTTATGTGGACAATTACCATATCTTAAAAAATCATTTTGGCCCCCAAAATATTACAAAACCCTTTCTGTAAAAAAATAAAACAGAAATGTAAAAGAAGGGGGAAAGAAAAGGCCAGGCTGCACTGTGCACTTTGGCCCAACCACGCAATAGTGCAGTCTAGCCCACTTATCCCTGCCGTCCCCTACCTCTGTTCGCCAGGGGCTGGGTTGATGCGTGCGCGCCGTCCGTGGCCGCCAATGCCCACAGGGCGGCCATCCGGCGGCTCCCCGGCGCCTACTAGGTCGCCCCGCCCCGGACGAACCCTAGCGTCCCCCCACTTTGCCCCTCGCTCTCTTTCCCTCTCTCCCTCCAGATCCACCGCTACCGAGCGCCGCCATGGACTCGCCGCCATAAAACGCGCGGCCACAGCCATCGCTTCGCCTCACCGTCGTGTCCCTCGTCTCCGCCGACGTCGTCTACTTCGTCTATGTCCATGAACGGGAGTCAGGGAGCTCCACAACACGCGGATCGAGCCGCCCCCTTCCGCCTCGGCCGCCATCGATCTTCTTCCACTCCGGCCACCGTCTGCTGCTACTAAGCTCTCGAAGGCTTTCCTTAGCCACAAGGTGAGCTCCTCCACCTCCTGGTCCTCTCCATTAGCTTCCTCGTGCGCCGTAGATAGCTTGCCACCGTGCCCGTATTCTGTCCGCCGCCTACGAGCTCGTCGACGTCGCCATAGCCACTGTCACCCTCGCCTGAGCACAGCACCGTGCTCCTGGTGCTCCCAGGAGCACAACGAGCACGTGCACGCGCCCCGCTGAGCTCTGTAGCATCGTTTACGTCGAGGTCCCATACGCGTTCGCCGCCATAGCTCGTCGCCGGCCTCGTTTCTGGCCACCTCCGGCCATGTAACCGCCACCGTTCAACGCGGCTAGCTCTGCTCGTTCGAACGCGCCCTCTCGCGCGTGAAACAGCCGCCTGTAGACGAAACCCGATGTCGTCCCGTGCCGTGCCGCCGCGTTTGGCGTCGCCGGTGTTGAGCCGCCGGCCGCCGCTAATGTGGCACACCTGGGGCCACCCCTGGGTCATTGCCAGCGGGCCCCACAGGCCCTGTTGACTGGGTTGACCCAGTCAACGTGCTAACTGGGCATCTTTGTGACACTAACGTGCGGGCCCCACCACTTAATCCGCTAATTAAAATGTTTTATTAATTAAAACTAATTAGTTTAGTTAATTAGTCTATGACAGGTGGGGCCTACCTACTAAATAACTCTGTTTAGTTAGTTCTAAAAACTTTGTTGGCTTTGTGTCTATGACATGTGGGTCCCATTGGACCCACAGGTCAGGTTTGACCTAGTCAGCGAGTTTGTTGGTTGCTGACGTCATCCCCACGCAATGCTGACATCATAATTAATTTCTATTAATTTAAATAATTCTAGAAAATGTTTAAATCTTTAGAAAACCGTAGATAATAAACCGTAGCTCAGTTGAAAATGTTCTCTACATGAAAGTTGCTCAGAAAAATCCAACGAATCCGAATACGCGGTCCGTTCATCTGTCACATACCCCTAGCATGTTGAACATGGAACTTTCCCCCTCTTTTCCTCTGTCTGGAATCTGACTAACGTCGGGAATTCATCCTCAGATGTTTATCCCCTCCGTCTGCAACATGTAGTACTACGGAGGTCGGCCCTAGTTCTACATATCGTCATGTCATGCTTAGTGTTGCATCTGTTTGCTCTATATTTACTGTTTCTTCCCCCTCTTCTCTTCGGTAGACCCCGAGACCGATGCTGCCCCTGTGCTCGACTACCTCGTCGACGACCCTTCTTTTGCAGCAAAGCTTCCAGGCAAGCAAATCCCCCTTGAGCATTTTGATATCGCCCATTTCTTTCCCTCTCATGTTTGAATTAGAACTGCTACTGCTTTTTGTATGATCCTATTCTGATGCATAGCCTATTTTTGTTCCCTGCTTTCATACCTTACCTGCTTATTCTAAACTGCTTAGTATAGGTTGGTTAGAGATCCATCAGTGACCCCCACCTTGTCCAAGTTGCCCTGCTTTATGTTCAAAGATCCGATCAACGGGATCGAAGACCAGGCCCAGGCACTGCACATCACTTTCCCCTTAGTTGCTCAACACTACTAGGTTACTATCAAGTGCCCTCATCGGCACTTCTGATGTTAACCTTGTAGGTTAATTCACCGGTTATGGTCATCGAGGGTGATTCCTCCTTCTCCACTCCCGATAATGACACTGTCGTGCAACTCCTCAAGAGTGGACCTCAAGGGTGATTCCTCCTTTGTTCACCTTGACGATAACATCAGGTGGAATTCCATCAAGGGTGATTCCTCAGGGTTGCCATTGGTGTTAGGCACACGGTTACTATGGTTACTATGACCTTACACTGGACCATGTTACTAAAGACGGGTCGGCCCTAAGGGGTGCCCGCGCAAGCTTAATTGCGAGTGATGTGGAGTCGAGTTGACTTGGAAGGTGCCCGCGAGATAATTACGGGGCGAGGTAGAGCAGATACAGGCGAGCGGGCGCACTCGTGCTCAAGCGGGTT
>NC_041380.1:142613091-142662098 GCF_002162155.2 Triticum dicoccoides | reverse complement strand
GAGGCTGGAGAGGTGACGCGGCAAGCCACGAGTGGAGGGGAGTGGCGTGTGTTGGTGGCACGACCAATGTCTATTTGGATTTCAAGGAGAAGGTGGGAGGTGGCAGCGGCTGGAGTTTAGGGGAGGGCTAGCTTTCCATATATGGACGAGGGGTGTCCATATATATCCAAGGATGGCTAGGGTTTGGGTTTAGGGGGGTTTTTGGACCCTCCGATGATGATCACACGGCTTCGGGTGGAGGAGGGGGATGCTGGGCCACGGTAGGGTTAGTGGGATGTGTTTAGATGGGCTAGCCTGAGGTTATATAATATACTTCAATTCAGCTTTAAGGTTCCGGTTCATAAGCATCATGGTCAATTTACTATGGTCCATGCAAAATGCAATGTTCTAAAAAACTAGGCATATACATGAGCAAAGCTAATATGATGACATGTTGGCGACATGAAACAAATATGCTACAGTGCTTAAACATGGCATCAAAAGGTATATCATGCCATTACATATCTTCGACCTCAAATAATACGACATGGCATAATCATACGAGCAACAGCTTCCTAAGAGTCATCAAAACAATATGCAAACGTGAATTCGAAAATTTGGGAACACAAACATTAATATCATGATGCTGACTTGGGATGCACATAACAGCAAGAATAGTAATTTTAATATTTATGAAAAATAAATGAGCATATAGTAGACATGGCAATCTTCAAATTACTCCATGGGCTCAAATTCATACGATGCATAGATTGATTAATATGGTTTAGTCCGGTGTGTTGACCTCTCTATTAAGCCTAGGTCGGGTTGCGGCGTATCGTTTGGTCGAGGTCGGGCATGACCTAGGAAAGTGTGTCCGGCCGGAGTTAATCGAGCGTGGTGGGTAAGTTGGTGCACCCCTGCTGGGAAGAAAACATCTATCGATAGCCTGTCCTATGGTAACGGACGCTCGGAGTTGTATCCCGATCGATACAACTAGACCTGGATATTGGATGCTGAGTGCTACCTCTTGAGCATGCGTTGGTTTTCCCTTGAAGAGGAAAGGGTGATGTAGCAAAGTAGCATAAGTATTTCCCTTAGTTTTTGAGAACCAAGGTATCAATCCAGTAGGAGACAGCGCACAAGTCACCTAGTACCTGCACAAACAATCAAGAACCTTGCAACCAATACGATAAAGGGGTTGTCAATCCCTTCATGGTCACTCGCAAAAGTGAGATCTGATAAAGATAGTAAACTAAATATATTTGGTATTTTTTTGTATAGATTGGAAAGTAAAGATTATAAAATAGTAAACAAGATGCGATGTAAATAAAAGAGATGCAATATAATAAGAAAGAGACCCGGGGGCCATAGGTTTCACTAGTGGCTTCTCCCAAGATAGCATGTATTATGGTCGGTGAACAAATTACTGTCGATCAATTGATAGAAAAGTGCATAGTTATGAGAATATCTAAGGCAATGATCATGAATATATGCATCACGTCCGTGTCAAG
The DNA here is from genome assembly GCF_002162155.2 of Triticum dicoccoides. Lineage (NCBI taxonomy): Eukaryota > Viridiplantae > Streptophyta > Magnoliopsida > Poales > Poaceae > Triticum > Triticum dicoccoides. Next base: position 142,660,608 of record NC_041380.1, on the reverse strand, counting down.
TAGATCGAAACGATTCTGCATCTACTACTATTAGTCCACATCGACCGCTATCCAGCATGCATCTAGAGTATTAAGTTCATAAGAACAGAGTAACGCCTTAATAAGCAAGATGACATGATGTAGAGGGATAAACTCAAGCAATATGATATAAACCCCATCTTTTTATCCTCGGTGGCAACAATACAATACGTGCCTTGCTGCCCCTACTATCACTGGGAAAGGACACCGCAAGATTGAACCCAAAGCTAAGCACTTCTCCTATTGCAAGAAAGATCAATCTAGTAGGCCAAACTAAACCGATAATTCAAAGAGACTTGCAAAGATACCAAATCATGCATATAAGAATTCAGAGAAGAACCAAATAATATTCATAGATAATCTTGTTCATAAACCCATAATTCATCGGATCTCGACAAACACACCGTAAAAGAGTATTACATCAAATAGATCTCCATGAACATCGAGGAGAACTTTGTATTGAGAATCAAAGAGAGAGAAGAAGCCATCTAGCTAATAACTATGGACCCGGAGGTCTCTGGTAAACTACTCACACTTCATCGGAGAGGCTATGGTGTTGATGTAGAAGCCCTCCATGATCGATCCCCCCTCCGGCAGACCGCCGGGTAAGGCCCCAAGATGGGATCTCACGGGTACAGAAGGTTGTGGCGATGGAAAAGTGGTTTCGTGGCTCTCTGTAATCGATCTAGGGTATAAGAGTATATATAGGCAGAAGAAGTACGTCGGTGGAGCTACGAGGGGCCCACAAGGGTGGGGCGTGCCTACCCCCTGGGCGCACCCTCCTGCCTCGTGGCCGCCTCGTGGCATTCCAGACTTCAACTCTAAGTCTTCTTGTTTGCTTTCGGTCCAAGAAAGATCATCGCGAAGGTTTCATTCCGTTTGGACTCCATTTGGTATTCCTTTTCTGCGAAACTCTAAAATAGGCAAAAAAACAGAAACTGGCACTGGGCCTCCGGTTAATAGTTTAGTACCAACAATAATATAAAAGAGCACATTAAAGCCCGTCAAACATCCAATACAGATAATACAATAGCATGGAATAATAAAAAATTATAGATACGTTGGAGACGTATCAAGCATCCCCAAGCTTAATTCCTGCTCGTCCTCGAGTAGGTAAATGATAAAAACAAAATTTTTGATGTGGAATGCCACCTAACATAATTATCAATGTAATATTATTTATTGTGGCATGAATGGTCAGATCCGTAAGATTCAAAACAAAAGTTTAATATTGACATAAAAATAATAATACTTCAAGCATAGTAACAAAGCAATCATGTCTTCTCAAAATAACATGGCCAAAGAAAGCTATCCCTACAAAATCATATAGTCTGGCTATGCTCTATCTTCATCACACAAAATATTTAAATCATGCACAACCCCGATGACAAGCCAAGCAATTGTTTCATACTTTTGATGTTCTCAAACTTTTTCAATCCTCACACAATACATGAGCGTTACCCATGGATATAGCACTATAGGTGGAATAGAATGGTGGTTGTGGAGAAGACAAAAAGGAGAAGATAGTCTCACATCAACTAGGCGTATCAACGGGCTATGGAGATGACCATCAGTAGATATCAATGTGAGTGAGTAGGGATTGCCATGCAACGGATGCACTAGAGCTATAAGTGTATGAAAGCTCAAAAAGAAACTAAGTGGGTGTGCATCCAACTTGCTTGCTCACGAAGACCTAGGGCATTTTGAGGAAGCCCATCATTGGAATATACAAGCCAGGTTCTATAATGAAAGAATCCCACTAGTATATGAAAGTGACAACATAGGAGACTCTCTATCATGAAGATCATGGTGCTACTTTGAAGCACAAGTGTGGAAAAAGGATAGTAGCATTGTCCCTTCTTTCTTTTTCTCTCATTTTTTGGGCCTTTACTCTTTTTTTATGGCCTATTTTTTTTCTTTTTTTCATCCGGAGTCTCATCCCGACTTGTGGGGGAAACATAGTCTCCATCATCCTTTCCTCACTAGGACAATGCTCTAATAATGATGATCATCACACTTTTATTTACTTACAACTCAAGAATTACAACTCGATACTTAGAACAAAATATGACTCTATGTGAATGCCTTCGGTGGTGTACCAGGATGTGCAATGATTCAAGAGTGACATGTATGAAAAATTATGAAGGTGGCTTTGCCACAAATGCGATGTCAACTACATGATCATGCAAAGCCACATGGCAATGATGGAGCGTGTCATAATAAACGGAACGGTGGAATGGCAATATATCTCGGAATGGCTATGGAAATGACATCATAGGTAGGTATGGTGGCTGTTTTGAGGAAGGTAAATGGTGGGTTTATGGTACTGGCGAAAGTTGCGCGGTACTAGATAGGCTAGCAACGGTGGAAGGGTGAGAGTGTGTATAATCCATGGACTCAACGTTAGTCATAAAGAACTCACATACTTATTGCAAAAATCTATTAGTTATCAAAAAGAAGTAATACGCGCATGCTCCGAGGGGGGATAGATTGGTAGGAAAAGACCATCGCTCGTCCCCGACCGCCAGTGATAAGGAAGACAATCAAAAAATAAATCATGCTCAGACTTCATCACATAACGGTTCACCATACGTGCATGCTACGAGAATCACAAACTTTAACACAAGTATCTCTAAAATTCACAACTACTCAACTAGCATGACTCTAATATCACCATCTTCATATCTCAAAACAATCATAAGGAATCAAACTTCTCATAGTATTCAATGCACTTTGTATGAATGTTTTTATTATACCCATCTTGGATGCCCATCATATAAGGACTAATTTATAGCCAAAGAAAATTACCATGCTGTTCTAGAAGACTCTCAAAATAATATAAGTGAAGCATGAGAGATCAATAATTTCTATAAAATAAAACCACCATCGTGCTCTAAAAATATATAAGTGAAGCACTAGAGCAAAATTATCTAGCTCAAAAGATATAAGTGAAGCACATAGAGTATTCTAATAAATTCCGATTCATGCGTGTCTCTCCCAAAATGTGTGTACAACAAGTATGATTGTGGTAAACTAAAAATAAAAGACTCAAATCATACAAGACACTTCAAGCAAAACACATATCATGTGGTGAATAAAAATATAGTCTCAAGTAAAGTTATCGATAGACAAAGACGAAAGAGGGGATGCCTTCCGGGGCATCCCCAAGCTTAGGCTTTTGGTTGTCCTTGAATTTTACCTTGGGGTTCCTTGGGCATCCCCAAGCTTAGGCTCTTGCCACTCCTTATTCCAAAATCCATCAAATCTTTACCCAAAAACTTGAAAACTTCACAACACAAAACTTCAACAGAAAATCTCATGAGCTCCGTTAGTATAAGAAAATAAACCACCACTTTAAGGTACTGTAATGAACTCATTCTTTATTTATATTGGTGTTAAACCTACTGTATTCCAACTTCTCTATGGTTCATACCCCCCGATAGTAGCCATAGATTCATCAAAATAAGCAAACAACACACGAAAAACAGAATCTGTCAAAAACAGAACCATCTATAGCAATCTAGAGGTTTCGAATACTTCTGGAACTCCAAAAATACTGAGAAATTACGATGACCAGGACAAAAAGTATGTTGATCTACTGTAGTTTGAATTGGTATTTTATCGCTCTCTGGTAAGAAATGAATTTTTTTTCGTGAGTGCATACTTTCTGTTTTTATCAGCAAGATCGGACAACAATTACCCAAGAAGATCCTAAAGGCTTTACTTGGCACAAACACTAATTAAAACATAAAAAACACAATAATAACAGAGGGTAGATAAATTATTTATTACTAAACAGGAACAAAAGGAAAAAAACAAAAATAAAATTGGGTTGCCTCCCAACAAGCGCTATCGTTTAACGCCCCTGGCTAGGCATAAAAACAAGAATAGATCTAGGTATTGTCATCTTTGGTATGCAATCCATAAGTGGCTCTCATAATAGATTCATAAGGCAATTTAATTTTCTTCATAGGAAAGTGTTCGATGCCTTTCCTTAACGGAAATTGGAATCTAATATTTCCTTCTTTCATGTCAATAATTGCACCAATCGTTCTAAGGAAAGATCTACCAAGAATAATCTCTACTACGAATGGAGCAGTTGGTAGTCTTGCTTCCAGGTTTTTTCTGTCCCACCTCCCATGGTTTTTTGGTACCTCCTCCCACCTTCGCTGGTTTTTTTCGTAGATTTTCCTTCATCCCCTCCCCCCACTTCATCGGTTTATTTTCGCGTCACCCTCTCCCACAACGAAAGAAATCTGAACAGATCAGAACTTTCCATACCGGCGCAAGTTATTTAGTAATGTAGAATCAATCATGAAAAATCTCTAAAGATCAAATCTAAATTAATTAACCTTACCTTAAATCACTCAATCACATCAATTAGAAAACAAATATTTGATTTTCAGAAAAATCACTCAATCACATTAACCTTACCTTAACTCACGGATGGTAATCAATCTCCAAACAAAGGAAACAATACATCGAGGGAGCAGTAAATAAACTCCCTTTCTTATGACATGTATACGATCTTCCCTTCCCTCTCTGTTGTCGAGCATTCTTGATTCTTGAGGCCGATGCTTGGGCTGCGTCACTGGGTCGCGACTATGCCGGAGGACGAGGACGGCGAGACCGGGTGCCGCGACACCGCGTTGGCCGTGACCGGTGAAGGGGGCAAAGAAGGGCTGCTTCCCTAGCCCTGGCCATGGCCGTGGCTCTGGGAGTTGTTGCAGTGGAAGCGGCACTTGAAGGACCTAGCGTGGGTGGCCGGTGCGCAGGCACACTTTGAAGCAGGGCCATGGCCCGCGCCGGACGGCGCCGACGCCGACCTGGGCCACACTACAATAAACTTGTTAATGCATGACGGATTTTGGATGACAGTTTCGAAAACTGTCATGGATGGACTGGTACAATCCCGCAAGCCCGCTAAAGCCCACCTATCCGTCCCCATATAAAAAGCTAACCCTAAATCCTCCTCAGCCTCTCCTCTCTCTCCCTCCTCTGCAACCCCCTGTCAACACATCGCCGCCACCCACTGTCTCAGCGCGTGCCTCCTCCCACACCTCACCAACGGCTCCCCCTCCCCCCCTCTAACCCCGTAGCTCCGGCAACTACCAGATCCACTGCATCCCCCACCCCATCCATACCTCTCGCTACCCATATCTCTCTCGCGCGACAACTCGCGTCGTGACCACGCCGGCCGATTCCGGCGACGTCCGCCGCCACGGAGCGCACTCACGAGCTATTCTTCGGCACCTCCATCCTCTAGTCCGGCTGGATCCGGCGCTTCCGTTGTCCAGCGCTCGCCTACGACTCCTGGCCATGGCTAGGGTTTCGGCTGCCGAGTCATGTCCAACGTCGGCGCTTCTCCGGCGGCTCCTCTCCATCCACACCGCGCCTCCTCGCGCCCTCTCCGCCTTCTGATGGCGTCCCCTAGCATAGTATGCCCGCGCGCGTTGGGCCGGATGAGGTGACCCAGACCTCCTCTGCCGCATCTCTGGCACGACACTTGCATCCTATGGCGACCTCCTCTGCCGCGCGACGGCGGCGGCCGACCTGCGCTGCGGTGAGCACTTCTACCACTGCATCTCTCCTCTGCTCCGAGCCTGTGGCTGTGCCATACTCTGTTTCATGGCCATCAAGCCGAATTGTATCTAGGGATAGTTAGGGATTGCTGCTGTTTGAGCTTGATTAAATAGATTCGATGTTGTTTGGGCTTGAGTGAAGGTGTTCTCTAGTTGAAATGAGAGGGAGAAGGAAGGTGCTACAATTTTTGTTGTTGACTATGCAATTGTAAACCAGAGAATATATGTTGCATTTGTATTTCCTCATGTAGTTTTGATCTTTTATTGCAAGTTAAATAAACACAAGTATAGCAACTTATGCTTTGAAATTTGTGTCAGGAAGTTATTACTTGATCCACTATCCCAATAATTTTTATTTCCTGAATCTCATGGTAAATCTGAAAGTTGCATTGCATATATGTGTCATCACCTATTGAATGTATCTTATGTACAATATCTTGATGGGAATGTTTAGGTCATTTAGAGTAAATTTATTTAAACTTGAGTGACTAGATTGCTCCGGCGATGGATGACTGATGGCGGCCTTCTCCTCACACCACACGACCAGCGGCCAAAGGAGCCTCTCCAAGGATGGGGGTGGGGATCACTCGTGGCTGCTTCCTCCTGCCATCCTCTTTGTGCAAGTGAGCTCCCTCTCTCTCTACCCTCCAGATCCGAGCTGGATTCTGCCTGCAACTCCACAACCCCATGAACTGCATGCATTAACCTAATTCAAATAAAACTCCAACGTAAATCCATCCCTTTTGGATGTTAAGTGCATTGTATGAGTGAAAATGCAGCACCTTTTTTTGTTTGTTCACTCATTCTTGCTTCTAAACCTATTCGTGGTGTAGCACAACCAACAAATATCACTAGTTGGAGCAGTTCCACAAATATGCCTCACTGTACTAATGTACAGCAGCGGTACAATCAGGATAGTTTGTAGTTCCACAAGAAATTTCATTTTTATTTTCATGTGCTTTTGCTCATGCCATATACTCATCAGTTTATGATATCTCCGCAGCAGAAGCACCAACTCGATGCCAGCGGAGGAGGAGGTGCCTCCCTCGTTCTTTTGCGTTTCTAATTGAATCTTTTAAGTTTTGTATTAATATGGTTGCAAACAATGCTGATGCAAGAAGCCAAGAAGCTAAACTGGTGCATTTTATGCAAAGACTGGAGTTTTTACTTTGCGTTTTACTTCCTAACATGGATGAGAGTATATCTTCATCCTGCTGTACTCATTGATTCTCTAGCATGCCAATCTTTGTCTGATTGCTTCTGCTTCGTTCAAATAGGTGACACAAAGTGAAACCCTTGAAATGAACTTATTACAGCCTTGATTTATTATTCATTTATTGCCTGACTTCTTAATATTGTCCAAATAATCCTTCCATTTTCCCTTGAATTATTTGGGTTTGCAAGCAACAGTTTAATTGATGCTTAGTTTTTTCGCTTATTACAACAGAGGTGATGGATTTTCTACTACTGTATTTCCGGAAATACGCATACACAGTATTGCAATCTGAACGAGCGATGGAATTGATGATTGCATGTTTTTCTTTAAGATTACTAATAGATGGTATATTATTTATGTTTTAGATTTAAGAGTGTTTGATCTGCTATATAGTGCATTTGTCCAGTCTCAAAATATCAGTGTGGTTAATCCAGATGTGAGTGTGGTTAATCCAGATGTGAAGGTTATGGTCTGTAGCATCAGAATATATAAAATTTAACCATTATGTTCATCTTGCTTAACTAAAGTATTATGATGCTCACGAATATTTGTTCTTTGAAAAGAAGTTTACTGTTAGCATAATAGATCAATAAGTGGTTCATTTAATTGGCTAAAATGATCTTTTCTTCAAGTTGTTTTATTTTAAATGACATTTAAAAAGCATGTTTATTGACAGAATTACCTTTAATTGATGAAAAAGTATGCCTCCAGTATTACTATTTTCATGTTTTGTTAACTATGGACTACATTGTATTGTATGGGAGCTCGCTGTTAAAACTTATTATAATTTTGTATTTGTTTTCGATTCTATGCAGGTTTCGAAGTTTATCCGTGTTACTGAAGATTGAATATTTTTTAGCAGGAATTACTTGGGTCCGAATAGCTGCCTGGAACTGGTGGTGTAGTGTTGGAGATTAAAATTAGCTACCAGTGGATTTTCAATGAATTCATGATACTCGACTTCTTACAAAAAAAAATGCTTATAGCTCTTTCTAGATATACTTGTGATGTTTGATATTCAGGTTTGCTTTTTGAAGCCATACTAGATTGTTGGAAATCTGTATTGCCTTGTGAACAAATGCTATTTTTGTAAATCTATATTATCTTGTGTACAAATGCTATTTTTTGAATGAATATGATTTGGTGGTCTTGTTGTAAATTGTGACGCATTGAGAAAACAGGTTGGACTAAAAATGGCTAATGTGTTTGATTGGAATGGAATTGGGCTCGTTAATACACGGTCGTGTTGGCCTCCACATTAGATACACATGGCCTCCACATCAGATACACGTGGGCGCCATGTCAGGTCATGTCCTTCTAGCTCGTGTAAATCGGTGACGGTTTGTTCCGTCATGTCCTAGTTTGGGCTTGGCGGGCCTGTGGCAGATCCATGACAGCCAAGTACCGTCATGGAAGGTACAATATCAAATTATGACATGATATACATGACGGATTTTAAATCCGTCATGGAGGGCCACGCATGACAGTTTTTGGCTGGTCCGTGACGGACAAGGACCGTCATGTATTAACAAGTTTCTTGTAGTGCCACCTCTTCCACGTATTCTTGGAGCTGTGGCTGGCTGATTTACATGAAATTAATTCCCTCAGTTCTGGTGGCAAATATAATACACATAATCCATATTGTTATGCACTAGCGTGTGTGTGTGTGTGTGAAATAGATGGATTATGGCCCCGTACCCAATAAGATGGATGTGTGTGTGTGTGTTAGAGAGAGAGGGGGGAGGGGGAGAGAGTGAGGAAGAGGGAGGGAGAGAGTGTGTGTGTGAGGATTTGATGGTAAAAAAGGTCGCCAATGTCACTTGATATGTATGAGCATACTAATATTAAACTCTTAAAGTTAATGTGGCCCCGTTGCAACGCACGGGCATTCTTCTAGTAGGACATGTAGGATTGCAATCTATGTCAAGAACAATGAAATCTACGGGCACATAATTCCTATTTGCAACAATAAGAACATCATTAATCCTTCCCATAGGTTTCTTAATGGTGGAATCCACAAGATGCAAATTTAAAGAACAATCATCAATTTCACTGAAACCTAGCACATCACACAAAGTTTTTGGAATCGTGGAAACACTAGCAGCCAAATCATACAAAGCATAGCATTCATAATCTTTAATCTTAATTTTAATAGTAGGTTCCCGCTCATCATAAAGTTTTCTAGGGATAGAAACTTCTAGTTCAAGTTTTTCTTCATAGGATTGCATTAAAGCATCAATGATATGTTTAGTAAAAGATTTATTTTGATTATAAGCATGAGGAGAATTTAACACGGATTGCAACAAGGAAATACAATCTATCAAAGAGCATTTATCACAATTAAATTCCTTGAAATCCAAAATAGTGGGTTCATTGCTATGTAAAGTTTTGACCTCTTCAATCCCACTTTTATTTATTTTTGCATCAAGATCTAAAAACTCCGAATCATTGGGACGCCTTTTAACTAAAGTTGACTCATCTCCAGTCTCATCTTTATCAAGATTCATATTGGAAAACAAAGATTTAATAGGAGTCACATCAATCACTTTTAGATCTTCATCATTATTATCATGTAGATCTTCCAGTTTAGCGGCCATCTTATTAATTGAGGTGGCTTGCTTATCCAAAATTTGGCCTACTAAATTTTCAAGATGAGCAAACTGAGATTTCAAACCATAAAATTCTTTAGACATATCATTGAGCTATTTATTCATGTACTCCATAAAACTTTTTTTGTTCTTTAAGCTCATTTCTGAAGAAATTATTATGCTCAAATTGCAAAGACATAAAGCTTCTAATGTTGTTTTCAATTTCATCCAACCTTCTAAGGTGAGGATCAACGGCTTTTGGTAGAGCCATCAAAGCAAACAGGCAATCCAACACACAAGCACACAAGAAGAAAGTGAAAAGAGATGAACAGAAAAGGGGCGAATAAAAGGCAAAGGTTTTCAAAAATCGTTTTAGAAGTGGGGGAGAGGAAAACGAGAGGCGAATGGCAAACAATGTAATGCGAGGGAGAAGAGTTTATGATGGGTACTTGGTACGTCTTGACTTGGCGTAGATCTCCCCAGCAACGATGCCAGAAATCCTTCTTGCTACCTCTTGAGCATGCGTTGGTTTTCCTTTGAAGAGGAAAGGGTGATGCAGCAAAGTAGCGTAAGTATTTCCCTCAGTTTTTGAGAACCAAGGTATCAATCTAGTAGGAGATAATGCACAAGTCACCTAGTACCTGCAGAAACAATCAAGAACCTTGCAACCAACGTGATAAAGGGGTTGTTAATCCCTTCATAGCCACTCACAAAAGTGAGATCTGATAAAGATAGTAAAGTAAATATGTCTAGTATTTTTGTTGTATAGATTGGAAAGTAAAGATTGCAAAATAGTAAATGAGATGCGATGTAAATAAAAGAAATGCAATATAATAAGAAAGAGACCCGGGGGCCATAGGTTTCACTAGTGGCTTCTCTCAAGATAGCATGTATTACGGTGGGTGAACAAATTACTGTCGAGCAATTGATAGAAAAGCGCATAGTTATGAGAATATCTAAGGCAATGCTCATGAATATAGGCATCACGTCTGTGTCAAGTAGATCGAAACGATTCTGCATCTACTACTATTACTCCACACATCGACTGCTATCCAACATGCATCTGGAGTATTAAGTTCATAAGAACAGAGTAACTCCTTAAGCAAGATGACATGATGTAGAGGGATAAACTCAAGCAATATGATATAAACCCCATCTTTTTATCCTCGATGGCAACAATACAATACGTGCCTTGATGCTCCTACTGTCACTGGGAAAGGACACCGCAAGATTGAACCCAAAGCTAAGCACTTCTCCTATTGCAAGAAAGATCAATCTAGTAGGCCAAACTAAACCGATAATTCGAAGAGACTTGCAAAGATATCAAATCATGCATATAATAATTCAGAGAAGAACCAAATAATATTCATACATAATATTGTTCATAAACCCACAATTCACTGGATCTCGGCAAACACACCGCAAAAGAGTATTACATCAAATAGATCTCCAAGAACATCGAGGAGAACTTTGTATTGAGAATCAAAGATAGAGAAGAAGCCATCTAGCTAATAACTATGGACTCGAAGGTCTTTGGTAAACTACTCACACTTCATCGGAGAGGCTATGATGTTGATGTAGAAGCCCTCCGTGATCGATTCCCCCTCCGGCAGATCACCGGAAAAGGCCCCAAGATGGGATCTCATGGGTACAGAAGGTTGCGGCGGTGGAAAAGTGGTTTCGTGGCTCTCTGTGGTCGATCTAGGGTATAAGAGTATATATAGGCGAAAGAAGTACATCGGTGGAGCTACGAGGGTGTGGGGCGCGCCTAACCCCTGGGTGCGCCCTCCTGCCTCATGGCCGCCTCATGGCATTCCAGACTTCAACTCCAAGTCTTGTGGTTTGCTTTCGGTCCAAGAAAGATCACCGCGAAGGTTTCATTCCGTTTGGACTCTATTTGGTTTCCTTTTCCGCGAAACTCTAAAATAGGAAAAAACCTAGAAACTAGCACTTGGCCTCCGGTTAATAGGTTAGTCCCGAAAATAATATAAAAGAGCATATTAAAGCCCATTAAACATCCAAAGCAGATAATATAATAGCATGGAACAATAAAAAATTATAGATACGTTGGAGACGTATCACTGAGGCGTGTAATGGATATGATGGCTCTGGGATCGTTTCCTCGCAGGGAGTCAATGAAGTGCTCTCTCGGCGCTAATGTTACAACATGTTTGCTAAATATAAACTGCTATTCTATACTCTTCTGAATGCTGCAAGATGCTTGGAGCTGCTTGAAGATGCTAGTCTTCGATAGGCTAGGCTTTCCCCTTCTCTTCTGGCATTTTGCAGTTTAGTCCACAGATACATCCCATTCCTTTGATATAGATGCATACTTAGTTTAGATCTGACGTAAGTCTTGCGAGTACTTTGGATGAGTACTCACGGTTGCTTTGCTACCTCTTTTCCCCCATATCTGATTATTGCGACCAGATGACGGATCCCAGGAGCCAGACAACACCATTGATGACTACTACTACCCCGAGGGTGCCTACTACTATGTGACGGCCGCTGACGACCTGGAGTAGTTAGGAGGCTCCGAGGCAAGAGGCCTCGCCTTCTCGATCGTTGTTGCTTTTGTGCTAGCCTTCTTAAGCTAGACTTGTTTAACTTATGTATGTACTCAGATATTGTTGCTTCCGTTGACTATTGTGTATTCGAGCTCATGTATTCGAGCTCTTGAGGCCCCTGGCTTGTAATATAAAGCTTTTATTATTTTGATTTGTGTCTAGAGTTGCGTTGTGATATCTTCCCATGAGTCCTTGTTCTTGACCGTACACATTTGCCTGTTTGATTAGTGTACGATTGAACCGGGGGCATCACAAGTTGGTATCAGAGCCGACTGCCTGTAGGTAGCCCCCTTCCAACTCCTTGGCCGAAGTCGAGTCTAGTCACTACAAAAAACTTTTACTAACATGGCTGTTTGGCTTACCGACCCACGTCGCCATTGGGTGGTATTAGGATATTTTATTCCTCGTCTATACTCTGGGATTCTGATATCTCTTCTATTCAGGTTAAATGATTTTGCTAAAATCTAACTTTAGGTTCTCGAAAATACTTCTCCTGGAGAGCCCCTTCAGTCCAGATGATCGCTTGCTGCACCAGAAGATTTCGAAGATACTCTCCGATGTTTCCCTGAAACCCTTGTGCCTTCAGCGTTGCAATTCCAAATCACCGATAAATCCCTAAGGATAGCTGCATACACTTGTCGTCCATACCTTCGTTTCCAATTGTTCTTGTTATTACAAGATACCCTGAAATACTTCGGATATTCCGAGAATCCTTTGTGCCTGCTGCCTTGCAACTCCTTTTCTGCATGAATACATGTATGAATAATTCCTCACACTTACCGGGGATCCGTTTGTGCCCAGTTGTTCATGTGTTTCACAAATTCTTTGGAATACTACTCGATCTTCCGATAATGCTCAGTAGCCTATTGCTCCTGTTCTTCCTTATCATCTTGCATTATGGTTAATTCCATATGTCTAACAATATTCATTAAACTCATGTGAGATTGTCATTCTTATCCTACTGATTCGACATGTGCGTGAATGCACACATTCATTAGTTATTCCCTGGTAATTATTTATCCTTCTGGCTCAGACTCCACTCCGGACATGAGCTGGTTCTTGGCAAATCAAACCTTGAATGATTGTCGATCTATGTCTTTTCAACTTGCTTATCTTTGACCAGAGCATCTGCTTCTGATCCCCCGAATTGGAAATCATAATTCCTTTGCATTTAAGCTTTGGAATTATCAGATATTTCCAATATCTGATGCCTCTGCATTATCTCTTCCTCTGATTGAATACCGATACTCACATGAGATCCGTTGTGGATCGCCGGATCCATTATTGGATTACCATCCGACAGTGTCCTTCATATTCAAAGAACCTCGTGAAGTTCTTTCCCAGATACATAATGCCTTTGGTAAATTGTATCCTCTCCTTTTGTCAACCATTCTCTGCTTTCGAGCTTGTGTTGTTTACTTCTGAAGTTTGTGGAATAGGTTCCTAAGATGCCCCTATGGGTTGAACCTACGCCTCCTGTCGGGGATATACCCTGTGGTATGATCCGGACAGAGTTATAACCCGGCTGGGACTTAGTAAACTGGCTGATAGTTAAGACAGATGGCTAAGACGTTTGGTAAACCGGCGGGTGGTAAACCGGCAGGTGTTATGGCAGATGTTATGGCAGGTGGTAAACCGGCAGGTGTTAAGGCAGGTGGTAAATCGGTTGGTGTTAAGTCAGACGATAAACCGACAGGTTGTTAAACCGGCTGATAGTTAAGACAGATGGGTAAAACAGGCAATTAACCCAGACGGTAAACCGGCAGGTTGTTAAACCGGCTGACAGTTAAGACAGGAGTCAAGTCAGATGATAACTCAGCAGACAATCATAAACCGGCAGACCATCTTAAACCGGCACCAGTTATAACCCGGCAGACAGTGATAACTGGGTTGCCAGGAGTTATGAAGCCCGAGACGTTATGAAGCCCAAGATGTTAAGAAGCCCATGAAGAGAAGTCATAATAGTTAAGCCTTAAGTCTGAGTTGGACTCTACATGTAACCTGCCCCTTCAACTTATATAAGGAGGGGCAGGGCTCCCAAAGAGGGACAAGTAAGAAGAAACAATCTTAAGGGTTAGGGTTAACTGGGAGAGCCGGTTTACGGTGACTTCCTCATGATCATAATGAGATCTAGCCACAAACAACACATAGGGCTATTACCGGATGATGTTTCCCAGGGCCCCAAGCTGTCTAAATCCTTGTCTTATGTTGCCTCTCTCGATTCCGCTCAACCCCTTTCAAGATACCACATAGATGCGTTGGCCTCACGACTAAGTCCTCACACTAGGACATCTGTCGTGACAACTCCACGACACCTCCCATAATCCGTTTGAACCCAAGAGTTTTAACGAGTCTTACTCTTCTGGTGTTTTGCCAGATAACATTTCAACACTACAACTTCATCAAAAGCGAGAATTAAATGAAATGATATGCATTGAAGAAGTGGGAGTCGACCTTGAACTTTGTGTTCATGCCCATGGACACGATGCAGATCTTATCATGGAAGCTTCTCTTAAGATTAATTATCCCCATGGTATAAGATCATCTTATATCTGGGATTTGATCCTTTGTAACCGTGGTTCTGACCATGAGTGTTCGCCTTTGATTCCATTTCTTGGACAAGTTAAAGCACTTGTCTTCTGCAAATAAATGCATCTCCACAACCTCTATTTCGGTCTATCTTCGAGTATTACCCTCTGGTATCTCGAGAATACCGAAGAACCGTGTTTCTTTCTATGAGTCTTCTTCTAGTATTGCTTCTCACCGATTTCAGATTTCCCCAGGTTTTGAGTTGTTAGTCACTTGAGAAACCCATAAGTGAATCAATTCCTCACTCCGATTCAATAACTCCAAGTAATTTTCATTGCTTACGAGTTTAATAATCCTTCAAGTCATTCCTAGCCTGATCGGTTATATTATTATCGTGCTAAATTTTAATTGTGCTACCAGGTCCTTTCTGAAGCACACTTTTCGAGATGAGCTAAGCTTACGTCGATCTTCCTCATCATATCATTTCGCCTTGAACAGCAAGCTTGACTTCGAGTTTGTGTCATACCCATGGTTCCAATAACCTTTCGCTTCATCATTTCTTTGACTTGATGTCATCATCGATCGATTACATCTTAATGAAACCTCTCGACAAATATGTCATGATCATCATTAATATCCCGAGCTCTTCCAGGTTATCAATCGAATTCATGATGAGAAATATCATCCTTGCCCCCTCGATGGATTGTTACTGAGCCTGTGGGCCCTATCCTCATCATTTTTCTTGCTAAAATTGTACGACTTAATTTATAAATTGTTTCTGATGGATCCTTTGCGAATCCAAAGTTTGTCCTTTACCTGATGACCAAGTCGATGCTATCCCGAAGCATGACTGTGGTACTCTGATCATCAACAAGAGCATTCAAAGCACAATGCTAAATGTTTCATGATTGATTATCCAAACACCATTGTATGGGTAACGTCATGAATTTCCTCGCCCTTTACTGTAGTGGTTAACTGCATGCTGTCCTATCTTGTATATCCTGCTCCGCTTGTTCTTGTGGAGGATATACTCCTAATACTTGTGTTTAAACACATTTTCCTTTCCAATGTTCTGATTAATCTAATGATCACCTTTTCTTTTCCATTGTTTTTTTGAACCTTTCTTATGGTTTATGAGATCTAAGCAGTAATAGTTCTGTGCTTATGTAAACACCTTGGTGTGCAATTTGTCAGTAAGACCTTGTTATTATTGCTGTTGACATTCTGGTAACCACCGATGGACGGGAACTTTGCCTATTGGTCCGCCTCGTTCAACGAGGAGGAAAATAGTTCTCTTCGTCCCTCGCCCTTGGTACCAACGTTGTTGGGAACATAAGTGACAGTCTATCATCTAACATGCCTTGCTATCGTCCCCCTTTCTACTTTTAACCGACATGGTGGGCCCATAGCTCACAGTTCCACAGGATCGGAACCTGACTCTCCTGTATATCCTTTATTCCGAAGTATCATTTCCTCTTGGCTTTGTGTGTTGTCATGAGCCACCCTTTAGGAGATGATCTATTCTCGATGCTCTGAACCCCCTTCTCACACTCTGTTCAAGTATCGATCGTTTGTCCATTCGCTTGAAACTTCCTATTGAACCTTCATATTTTGCTCTCGATGTTTTCTTAAGTTTCAACTCGAGAGATACTTCTGCCACATTCCCTGAATTGTTCACGAGATAATTAACCCTATAAGGGTCAGTTCTCCCGAAGTTACTCTTTACTTCCCCACTTAAATCTCGGGGTGAGATTTCTTGTAGTGGAGGAAATTTGTAACACCCCCAGTGTCATGCTACAGTAACATTTTATGATTAAGCTAATCATTTTACTTAACAGTGCTTGATCACCTTCGATTCAAATATCCTTTGAAATTTCCACTTTCAAATCAAATTCAATTTGCAAGTGAAATATGGAGTTGCAGAGAAGTTGCTGCAAAATAGTTCATCATTTAGTCAAAATTGCATAACAAATGATTGTTAAGGAAAACATCATCACCTCCAAGCCAAGATGGACTATAGCAAATAAAACACTGCCTTTTCAGCATTTTAAAATGCTATTTTACTTGTGAAAAATCTAAATGGATTCAGTTGCCCCTCAAACTTTTTGTGGTTGTGCCAGACATTGCATTGAATTTATGTGGACAATTCCCATATCTAACAAAAATCATTTAGGCCCCCAAAATATTACAAAACCCTTTCTATAAAAAAATAAAACAAAAATATAAAAAAGGGGGAAAATAAAAGGCCAGGCTGCACTGTGCACTTGGCCCAGCCGCGCAACAGTGCAGCCTAGCCCACTTATCCCTGCCGTCCCCTACCTCTGTTCACTAGGGGCTAGGTGGATGCGTGCGCGCCGTCCGTGGCCGCCAATGCCCATGGGGCGGCCATTCGGCGGCTCCCCGGCACGTACTAGGTCGCCCCACCCTGGATGAACCCTAGCACCCCCACGTTGCCCCTGGCTCTCTTTCCCTCTCTCCCTCCAGATCCACCGCTACTGAGCGTCGTCATGGACTCGCTGTCGTAAAACGCGCGGCCATAGCCATCGCTTCGCCTCACTGCCGTGTCCCTCGTCTCCGCCGACATCGTCTACTTCGTCTCTGTCCACGAATGGGAGTCGAGGAGCTCCACAACACGCAGATCAAGCTGCCCCCTTCCGTCTCGGCCGCCGCCAATATTCTTCCACTCCGGCCACCGTTTGCTGCTACTATGCTCTCGAAGGCTTTCCATAGCCACGCGGTGAGCTCCTCCACCTCCTGCTCCTCTCTGTTAGCTTGCTCGCGTGCCGTAGATAGCTTGCCAATGCGCCCGTATTATGTCCACCACCGACGAGCTCGTGGCCGTTGCCATAGGCACTGTCACACTCGCCTGAGCACAGCACCGTGCTCCTGGTGCTCCCAGGAGCACAACGAGCACGCGCACGCGCTCCGCCGAGCTTCGTAGTGTCGTTTCCGTCAAGGTCCCATATGCGCCGCCACCGTAGCTCGTCGCCTGCCTCGTTTCCGGCCATGTAACCGCCACCGTTCGACGCGGCTAGCTCCGCTTGTTCGAATGCGCCCTCTCGCGCGTGAAACGACTGCCTGTAGACGAAACGCGATGTCGTCCCATGCCGCGCCACCGCGTTTGGCGTCGTCGGCGTTGAGCCGCCGGCCGCCGCTGACGTGGGACACCTGGGGCCACCCTGGGTCACTGCCAGCGGGCCCTGCAGGCCCCGTTGATCGTGTTGACCCAATCAACGTGCTGACTGGGCGTCTATGTGACACTGACATGCGGGCCCCACTACTTAATCCGCTAATTAAATGTTTTATTAATTAAAACTAATTAGTTTAGTTAATTAGCCTATGATAGGTGGGGCCTACCTCCTAAATAACTCTGTTTAGTTAGTTTTAGAAACTCTGTTAGCTTTGTGTCTATGACATGTGGGTCCCACTAGACCCACATGTCAGGTTTGACCTGGTCAGCGAGTCTGTTGCTGATGTCATCCCCTCGCAATGCTGGTGTCATAATGAATTTCTGTTAATTTAAATAATTCCAGAAAATGTTTAAATCTTTAGAAAATCGTAGATAATAAACCGTAGCTCAGTTGAAAGTGTTTTCTACATGAAAGTTTCTCAGAAAGATCCAACGAATCCGAATCCACGGTCCGTTCATCTGTCACATGCCCCTAGCATGTTGAACATGGAACTTTCCCCCTCTTTTCCTCTGTCCGCAATCCGAGTAACGCGGGAATTCATCCTTGGAAGTTTATCCCCTTCGTCTACAACATGTAGTACTACGTTAGGTTGACCCTAGTTCTGCATATCGTCATGTCATGCTTAGTGTTGCATCTGTTTGCTCTGTATTTACTGTTTCTTCCCCTCTTCTCTTCGGTAGACCCCGAGATCGATGTTGCCCCTGTGATTGACTACCTCGTCGACGACCCTTCTTTTGCAGCAAAGCTTCCAGGCAAGCAAACCCCCCTTGAGCATTTCGATATCGCCCATTTATTTCCCTCTCAAGCTTGCATTAGAACTGCTACTGCTTATTGTATGATCCTATTCTGATGCATAGCCTATTTTTGTTACCTGCTTTCATACCTTACCTGCTTATTCTAAACTGCTTAGTATAGGTTGGTTAGAGATCCATCATTGGCCCCCACCTTTTCCCAGTTGCGCTGCTTTATGTTCGAAGATCCGATCAACGGGATCGAAGACCAGGCCCCGGCACCGCACATCACTTTCCCCTTAGTTGCTCGACACTACTGGGTTACTATCAAGTGTTGAGGGTGATACCTCATCATCACTTCTGATGTTAACCTTGTAGGTTAGTTCATCGGTTATGGTAATCGAGGGTGATTCCTCCTTCTCCTCTCCCGACAATGACACTGTCTGCAACTCCTCAAGAGTGGACCTCGAGGGTGATTCCTCCTTCGTTCACCTTGAACATAACATCAGGTGGAATTCCATCGAGGGTGATTCCTCAGGGTTGCCCTTGGTGTTAGACACACAGTTATATGGTTACTATGACTTTACACTGGACCATGTTACTAAATACGGGTCGGCCCTGAGGGGTACCCGCGCGAGCTTAATTGCGAGTGATGTGGAGTCGAGTTGATCTGGCAGGTGCCCGTGAGATAATTACAGAGCATGACCGGGCATTCTTAGTCCTTGCCGCACGTCCTCGAGACGGGACAACGGGGTCACATCTTTCATGAGTCTCTGCTTATTACCGCACGTTCCTAATTCACTACAATTTGGATATTTGATCCGAGAGGCCTCTGGCCTGATAGCACTAACCATCATGTGGGCATAGTATGGGCATTCTATGTCGTATGCATTAGCCGAAGCTTATTAGACGTCATGCGATTGAGCGGGGCATGCCGGGTTGGACTGTGTAAGCACCTGCCTTTTTAAGGAGGTAGCTAGGTCTACTCACCGGCCGCCCACGCAACGTGCAGGAGTTCCCGAGGCGATGGCCCAAGACCCCTGGGGGCATAGGTTTAGTCCGGCGTGCTTGACCTCTCTATTAAGCTTAGGTCGGGTTGCAGCGTATCGTTTGGCCGAGGCTGGGCATGACCCAGGAAAGTGTGTCCGACCGAAGTTAATCGAGCGTGGTGGGTAAGTTGGTGCACCCCTGCAGGGAAGAAAACATCTATCGATAGCCCATCCTATGGTAACGGACGCTCGGAGTTGTATCCCGATCGATACAACTAGAACTGGATACTGGATGTTGAGGCATGTAATGGATATGATGGCTCTGGGATCGTTTCCTCGTAGGGAGTCGACAAAAGTGATCTCTGGGCGCTAATGTTACAACATGTTTGCTAAATATAAACTGCTATTCTATACTCTTCTGAATGTTGCAAGATGCTTGGAGCTGCTTGAAGAGGCTAGTCTTCGATAGGCTAGGCTTTCCCCTTCTCTTCTGGCATTCTGCAGTTTAGTCCACAGATACATCCCATTCCTTTAATATAGATGCATACTTAGTTTAGATCTGATGTAAGTCTTGTGGGTACTTTGGATGAGTACTCACGGTTGCTTTGCTACCTCTTTTCCCCCATATCTGATTGTTGCGACCAGATGATGGATCCCAGGAACCAGACGACACCACTGATGGCTACTACTACCCCACTGTCGTGCACGGATCGGGGCCGTCACATATTGAGGGGCCAATGATGTACGCCGGGTGATGATATCGGTATGCAACTGAATTACCGCAGATAGGAAATACTTGGTAGATATCCATATATCAACGATAGAGGGGAATAATATTATGTAGTTATGTCATGAGCGTGTAAAACTGCATGACTCCGACGTAAAGTTGGTAAGTTGCAATTCCAAAATAAAGATAATGCAATGAGCTTATCTCTTTGGATAGGATTCTATCGAACCATTTTGAGTCTAGACATTAGGACAACGGGCTAAATTTCAATCTGAGGGCCATAGAGAAGGCACTCAAGGAGAATTCTGCAATGTTATCCATTCGATTTGCTTGAAATTGATGTCAGAATAATGAGCCAATGGGTTCATGTGAATAAAGCACACACTTCGGACCATCATGTAGATATGTCTTTTAGAACCATGGAATACCTGAATAGTCTAGTCAATGAATGGGAAGAGCCACTTACCTCAACTTGATGCATTCAAGGAGTCTGAGTGGTTCAGCATAGAGTTTAAGGTGTGCGGGACTTAAAATTAGCTTCCTTGTGTCATTTGTAGTGCACATAAAATCCAAATATTGTTAGAATTTAGCATCATAATAATCATAAACTATTGGAATTGCTGATAGTTTCGGTTTCAACCCAATGTCTAGATGACCGAAGGCGAGTATGCCGAATTTGTCATGTACAAGACACTCTAGAAAGCTATCTCGTACGCAACATGTGCTACGGGTTGTGTCGTATGTGTAGTACAATCCAAATGATACACAGAGAATGTGCTTGCCATATCCATTTCATATGGTAAAGAGAAGTTATTTCTCTTTGTTGCCATCATAAGTTTCGCTATGGAAACTATTTTGACGGATACTTCCATAGTTTAGTAGGGTACGAGTTAAACCTGGGAAGAAATAAAGTATCCTGATGTTACTCGAGTACCCGCAGGAATAGTAAATATGACTCGAGTTGATCCAACAAATACCTCATCATGTCTAGCGATTTTAAAATATCTCCTTTCTCTCAATGAGAGTGGAAACATTGGACTTCCATGAGACCCTGAGTATAGAGTTTGTGGTGCATATGTCCACAAGGCGCATCATTTTTCATCGGATTGACTCTCATAGAAATCTATATATAGACATGAAGATTTTCAATATGAAAATCACTGTGAGATATATAGAATACATAAAAATGTATTTGTACCAAAATGTTGATACGATGTATTGTGATATACAATATATGATGACAACAATACATATGTTGTTGTTACAACATCGTAAATGGACATTAATTATATTGACCACTCAGGAGATTGAAAGACTATTAATAGTCTCTAAACATGTCGGTTGAGGCATATTCAACCATCACATTCTCCCTGGCCATAGGGTCCCGTCATAGCTGGTGATGTTGGATTGAAGGTTGAAGTAAGATTTAAACATTTGCCCTTGAGGTTCATTGTATCTCAGGAATTGCTAATACAGAATAATCATATGTTGAGATCTGAATCTAATGCCTTATGATATATAAGACACCATTTTTCTGTTAGCGGTGTGATCCTGACTAGAGGTGAATCCAGGATTGCACACATTATCCCACGGGACACAAGAGCAATCATGATGTCCATAGCCCAAATAGGGCAGTGGTGGCCATTAAGGGCGAATACCTCAAACTCTATAGGCATATGCTACCTCTATGGGTAAACCAAAGATAATTAATTCACAACCAGTAAATTAAAGACCATCATGGTTGATGTTGTAATGAACTTAGCAAAATCAATGGGTATTTCAAGAAATTGGCTTGAGACCATTAGTGTGAATCTCAAATTGTTAAGTATGACACCATCAAGATAATCTTCAAAATAGATTAGATCTGCGGCATAGGGAGTATAATCTGATGGAATCAGTAGATACTCACGCCTGATGCCTTATGTCATGACTTAGTAAAATGTGTGGGAGAGCACTATGTAAAGAAATCATAATGTCGAAACGACAAAATATAGGTTTTACCAGTAGTCATCGATAATCTGCATAGCCAGTAGATCCATATGACTACCTTGTGATCTCAAGCATCAATTTGAAGAAATCACCTTGAATTTTACATCCGTATTTGCAAGAAATTGGAAATCTCAATTGCAAATAGACATATTAATCTCGACATGTGGGAACATGGAAATAGATACATCAAGGAAATATTCCGGAATACCTTGTACTCAACGGAGAAACAGTACTAGAGAGGTACTGAATTTATCTTTGCAAGAGATAAAAAAAATCTCAATTGTAAATAATAGATGTAATTAATCTCAACATGTAAGAAACATGGAGATATATTACATTAACATATTATATGGAATACATAGTACTCAACATATTTACAGTACTGAAATTTAAGTATTGTAATTAAAAGTGTCTAAAACAGAGTTAAACTGCTGTTAATAGAACAAAATGCGAAATTAATCAAAAAAATGTAGGATTAATTTGGCAAAATCGTCCAGGATTTAAAATGGACCGAAAACACATGGGCCTTCTGGCCCATACGGCCTTACAGGCGGCCCAGCCGCCCACCACCAGGAGTGGATGGATAAGGCAGGCGGAGGAGACAGTTTCTTCTTCCTCGGGAGCAACCGCTCCCCCGACCCGCGCTGCCGGCGACCGTCTCGTCGGCGAGGAGCGGGAAAAACCCGGCGCGCCGTCTCGTCGGCGAGGAGCGGGAAAAACCCGGCGCGCCGTCATCTCTGCTGCGGGGAGCCGCGCGGAGGGCGCCACCGCTCCGGGGCCGGGGGGGCAGCCGAGGGCCGTTGCCTCGGGCGCCGCCTGCGCGGTTGTGAGCCAAGGGCCGCGTCGTCGCCTCGGTCTTCCATACCGCGTCACGGTTGTGGGCCATCCTTGCGGGCGGCGAGGCCGAAGGACGCCACTGCGTGCGCGCCCCAAGGAGCCGCGAGACTGTCGCCTCGCCTTGCCTTGCTTTGCTGACGCGCATGGAGCAAGTCATCGACTCCGGAGGGACGAGCCACCGCAGCGCGCACGCTCCAGGTGTCGCCGGCCGGAAGCCGGGACAATTCCCTCGGCAGGCGAGGCCATGGAGGAAGTCGCTCCGAGTTAGATGCAGTGGCCGCATCGTGCGCCAGGGGGCTTCACCGCGGAGGACGGTCTAGGAGCCACGACCTCGGGTGCCTCCGCGCGGGCAGCGACCGCGTCGTGGAGCGGCTGCGAAAACGGTGGTTCCGTTGTCCCGGTCCAGCGCGGGGCCAAGGCCAGAGGAAGCTGATGCCATTGTCGCGATGCGACTCGATGTGTGGCAGCGCCGTCGCAAGCCTAAACCAAGCGCCGTCGGCTGTTGTGGTCTGGCGAAGAGCCGACGTCGTCTAGGAAGATCCCAGGTAAGAGCCGAAGGGAATGATTCCATGTAACATTTGTTGTGTGCAGGAAAGAAATCAGAAGGAAGCACCTTGTTTCTTGTCCATCTTTGATTTCATTCCTAATCCTTCCATCGTTCTTGGTATTCTGAAGGCTAATGGCTCCATGGGAGGATAGAACGGGATGTCTGGAAGATGGAATTGAAGATTCCTGAGTTGATGTCGCTCTTCTTTGGATTTCTTTTCTGTCAAGAGTGTTGCAGGGACGGCGGCCTGGCCGGTGGCGTGGAAGTCCGCTGCGATCCAGGGCCATTGAGTTTTTGTAATAGCCCTCGCCTCTGTGCGTGCGTAACCTCCGTCTCGGGCATGGCCCTTTTCTTTCGCTGTGTTAGAATACAACTTGTAACTAGTAAAATGCCCGTGCGATTGTCACGGGCAATGGTACATGTATAAATCATGGACATATCACTAAATAATCTCATTTTAATGATTCTAAAAAAAGCTTTAGATTCTAAAAAAGATAAATGATTGCACAATTATTTGATATCACAACTGGTTCCGTTTCTCTCAATAACACATGAAGTTGCAAATTAAACACAAATGGCCCCCCATGACGGAGGTGACCACAACATAAATCTCTCAAAATTAAAAAACATACAATTATCTATTTTTATTCTAAAAACATAGTTATACATAATAAAAAAGACAGAGTAGTATAAGTGCCAATTTCTCCCTTATGATGTAATTAAGGATCTCTCTATAGACGATGTTCATCATGTACGTACCAACATGACGATCGGATCTCTTGTTTTTGCTGCAATTTGAACTTTTTTCTGCATCTGAGTTCTTTTTCTTATTACCAAAACCCAGGATGGCAAGAATCCTGACATTTTGTCTAGCAATGGATGTAGATAGTGCAACACACAACTGCCCATGAGAAAACACTGGCTCGAGCAAGTAAATATCGGCGTTCACCATCATGGCGAAGTTGAGCCTAATAGGAAACTGCCGTTTCTTTGTTTTGAACTGGCAAACAAATTATCTATTTGCGTGTATCATTCTGTAGCATGTTGCGGCTTACGTTCTTTCACATCTATAGGTTCCCTCCATTAGTATAATATCGATGACACCCATCAGAATGTAGTATACTTACACATCATTTGATCAATACATATTACTCGTGTTCATAGAGTTTGACGTGTCTTTGAAGGGAGTATGTTCACTGGATCGTGCCGGAGACTTCATCTGCAAGGAAGATTGTGTGAAAAAAATGTTTCTCTTATTTTGAAAATATAAGTAAGCACCACATTATACAATCATTCCATATCATTGGCAGTATGCTATTTTACAAAGCCTTCAACAATAGTGAAATGCACTTGCTATTAATATACCCCAACATCATTAATTTTGTAATTGAAACAATTCATAGCAGACTGTAAAAATGATTTACATTTTAATCTCAGATAAGTCACATTTGTACCAAATTAATTCTGGTACAGTGACATCAATAATGATTTTAATCTATGATATATTAAAATGATACATAGTAATTGCCATAAAATTAATAGCATATGGCAATATAAATTTCTTGCTGTTAATATTTTCAGATAATGTAAACATTATTTCCATATTAGTGTAAGACAACGTTGAAAGACTAAATTAGCAAAAAAACAAGAATAGGCGAAAATGCCCAGTTCAACAAGAGAAAACGCACAGCCTAACATTTGGCCCAGCCGTGAGATCTCACGCAAAAAAAAATTCCAAGGGCTAAAATAACGTTGGCCGCCATCCATTCAATTTGGCCCAACTTCGGCCCGCCGCCGCTGTTACCCCACGGTGCACAATGTTCGACCTTCTGGACGACCCAGATCGGCCGTCGGATGAGCACAAAAGGTTCCAATAGAAACCCTACGCAGAATGTCCTCCCAATCTCGCCGCTTTTCACAGAAGGAAGGAGATAGTGGTCGGCATCGGCGCCGATTTACATGCCGGCATGGTCGGCACGCTCGACGTTTGGGTTGATGTGACGTTGCGGCCGGTTCCTCGGAGCTCTGCACGCCCCGCTCGTCGAGGATGCGCGGGAAGCCGTCCCTGAATGCGTGGGCCGCCGCCCATTAATGGTAGGTGCGGTGGCCGGCAAACGGAGGCTGCACGCGATACAATGACGACGCGGTGGCCGGGAGACGGGGTATGTGCGGAGACGGTGGCTAGGAGACGGACGCTGTGCGGTCGCTGGGTGATGGAGGCTGCTCTTGCCGCCGTCCAAAGGGAAACACACGTGGAGTGGAGAGGAGCGACAGTCGTGCAACGCAAAGGCCATGGAGTCGTCGTCGAGCATGCCGATCAATGGTCTCTATATGGGTATGATTCATTCCTTCTTGTACTATTGGTTTCCAGCCGGATATTATCTTCCAGTTTCTTCATCGTGGCTCAAATATTCACTGCTTTGGAATAGTAAACATGATGTGTTTTGGAAATAATCAATGCAGATAAACATGATGATGGTAATGATAAATGGTAAACATGAGTAAATAAATCAACTTACTGTAACCCATTTCAGTAGGTGTCTGTGTGCCGTTAATCTTGAGCGGTGTGGCATTGCGCTGACTGTATCAGAGGTGGGGAAAGATCAACGGGAGAACGGGGCTACGATCTGAAACCAAGTGTGTGCCGTATGGAAATTAACTCTCACTGCAAAAATGGATACGGATCTCCTTTGTGCGTGGGATTAGGTCGATATGCAACAATGGATAGAAAGATGATCCTGTAACAATAATTGCAGAGTTAGTGGGCATTATTAGGAAGGAAAAACTCAAATTAGGAAGGAAATAAAACGGATAGAACATAGGTATCACAGTTGATCCTGGACAGAATATCTTTTGTCATTGATTTTCTTTAATACAGCTGGGAAAATAAATCATGTTGACAACACGTCCATACAAAGAAAATCAGTTTATGTAACATAGATCCTTATGAAGCCGTGTTAGAGGCTAACATTATCGATGTTCGAACATAACATTGGAACCCTGTTCTGAATATTTTCATTTTCATTGAAACTGTGTCGAATTGAAGTTTGCATTAGCTGTGAACCCTGTTCGGAATATTTTCATTTTCATATAGAGCATGATTAACATGTAACCAAGAATATAGTACAACTGAATCCTACAGAGCATGATTAACAAGTAACTAAGAAATATAGACAGGACATATGGAAACCTCAGTAACATAACATGGTGATTCATAAGAGATGTGCATCTGGGCGAGGCATGGCAATGGATTCAACACACGGGGTCTTCCGCTTAGCTGCGAGGTCTGGATTTGAATCAATATACGCAGCGCATAGTTGGATTTAATAAATCCAGATATACCGATAACTATACTACAAATAAAAATATGTCAGTGTGAAGGGGTGATACCGTTTGATGTTTCCACATGCTCTCTTGGCTGTGGGAAGCATTGTATCCATTGGTATGTGGATGTTTCACATAGGAACATACCTAACAATTGTCAAGATTATTTCATGCTCAGATACAAATTGCCAATCAAAACATACACAGTTTGTTAGAAAGTAGACAACTCCTTGTCCCTTATCATGTGACATCTTATAAGCAAATGTTATTGCTTCCATTACTTGATATAAGAGCTATCTGACCATGAATTGCAGAAACTATGAGGCTATTTTCATAGTGGTATGCATTTTCTTTTGTGAAAAATATAAATGAATAATGCCATCATCTAAGCTTATAATTCACTTGCATGTATCAGGACTATGAAGATCACGGGGGAACAACACCATGGAACTAGAGAATTAGATTGCTTTGACAAAAAGGGAATAGCAGAGCCGGTGTCAAAGTTGAACTCACCTCGAGGCGATGAAAGCGAGACTGCATGGTTGGTTGATTGTAAGCACATGTGTCCTCCATGTGAAGATAGACCACAACAGACTTAGGTGACAATAAATTCGTGATTGCCACAGCAGGTGACCTCGTGTGATCTCCACAACAGGTGCCTCGTGTGATCTCCCAATGATCTGTCGTTGTGCTGTGCTTGATGGGGAGCGCTTGATCCAGGGGTGTCCTTGAGTGACCAAGCCCGTAACAAATAGTACGTACTTAAATAACAGTCCCAATATGACCGAGATATTTGAGGAGATTATCCTGTACTTAAACAACAAATAGTACGGGGTGTCTTCTGTTTTAGGAAGTAAATCATGCTGATTGTTGCTTTTTTGCGGGGTTGTTAGGACGTGATTGCTTCCATATCTTGTGCCTGCTGTTCTAGGATGTAATCACTGCCAAATATTGTTTCTCGGGTTTTTTTTGTAAGGCAGGCTAATTATTGTTAGGATTCTTTTGAGTTTGTTTCCTTTTATCGCTACATGACGGACGAAGGGGAGGCGAACGAAACAAATGAAACGAATCGGATTTGATTTGATTATAGGAAAGCGTGGAAGTATATATTGATCTGATTAGGAAAGTGTGGGTTTTTTCTCCCTGGGATGATGCCTACCGTTTTTCAATGGAGATAAAAATGGGATTTGATTAGGAAAGCGTGGGTTTTTCTCTCTGGTTTGATGTGTACCGGTTTTTCAGCGGAGATAAAAAATCGATGGGGATGGGATCTGGTGGGTGAGCGAGCGAACGAAACGAGGTACGGACTCCTTCATTAGGAGTAGAGATATGATCAGGATTCTTACTCGGTTCGTAATAGGGCTAGGTCAGATGCGGTTTGGCTCTTATATATACCTCTTGTACCGGCACAATATTGCATCAACAATTATTCAATACAATTTTACATGGTATCAGCCTTACGATCCTAGGGTATGGCTAACCCGTCAGGCCCTTCATCGCTGCCACCGCCCAGTTACTTCGAGCGGCGCACCGTCATCATCACCGCCAAGGTCGCCGCGGACGCGGCCTCCTCCGCCTCTACCTCTACTCTATCTCTACCCCATCAATACCCCCTTCCATCTCCTTCACCGACACCTTCTTTGATATTAGCCCCTACATCCCTGTAATCCTAGACCTCGCTGCTCACAACTACTACCATTGGTGTCACCTCTTCGACGTTCACATTGGGCGATGCAATCTCCGCTCTCACGTTGCCGATGACTCTCTTCCTCAACTTCATGATCCGCAATGGGTCAAGGATGATCTCGCCATTATTCAATGGATCTACATGCGAGTCTTCATAGAAATCTTCAATCTTGTCCACTGTGACGGTGCCTTCACCGTCGATCTATGGGCGGCCCTTCGTCGGCTCTTCCAGGACAACGTCGACGCTCGCGCCGACAACCTCCACACCGAGCTTCGGAATACGGTGCAAGGTGATGCACCAGTCGGCGTCTACTGCCAACGCCTCAAGGCGATCGTGGATAAACTCCACGAACTTGGTGATCCGATCGAAGATCGCCGGTTCATCAACATCCTCCTCGTCGGCCTCAACGAGCGGTTCGAGCAGCATGCCTCCTTCATCCCTATGATGAGTCCGCGTCCCTCCTTCGCCGAGGTTCGCTCGATGCTCCAACAGGCCGATCGTGCCCTAACTACGAAGGACTCCCGTCCTCAGGTCTTCACTACTTCTCCTCGTCCGTCTGCATCGACGCCGCCACCGCCACCTCCGCCAACAACACCTCCTCAACCATCCGGCTGGTGTTCAAGTCCCAACTACCGGGGCAAAAACCCTCGGCTGCCGCAGTTCCGCACGACGCCCACTCCTGCTTCACCCCGGCTCCACCAACTGCACCACCATCGCCCCCGGCTTCATCAACTGCACCACCACCACCGCCCGGATGGCGCCCATCTCCTAATCCATGGGCAGGGTTGGTCCAGGCGTGGCCTATGCCCTGGACTGCCCCTACGCCATATGGTGCCCCGCCCGCTTATACCGGTGGCTAGCAGCCCGACGCTCGCTGAGGGAGTCCTGGATTATGGGGTCCTCGGGTGTCCGGGCTACGTGATATGGGCTGGACAAATGGGTTGTGAAGACACAAGATAGAAGGCCTTCCCTCGTGTCCGGATGGGACTCTCCTTGGCGTGGAAGGCAAGCTTAGCATGCGGATATGAATATTCCTTTCTCTCTAAACCAACTCTGTACAACCCTAGCCCCCTCTGGTGTCTATATAAACTGGAGGGTTTAGTCCGTAGTGGCAATCACAATCATAATCATACAGGCTAGACATCTAGGGTTTAGCTGTTATGATCTCATGGTAGATAAACTCTTGTAACCCTTATACGCATTAAAGTCAATCAAGCAGGACGCAGGGTATTACCTCCATCAAGAGGGCCCGAACCTGGGTAAACATCGTGTCCCTTGTCTCCTGTTACCATCGATCCTTAGACGCACAGTTCGGGACCCCCTACCTGAGATCTGCCGGGTTTGACACCGACATTGGTGCTTTCATTGAGAGTTCCACTGTGCCGTCGTTAAAAGGCTCAATGGCTCCATCAATCATCTACAATAATGCTGCCGCGAAGGGGATTTTTCTCCCCGGCCAGATCTCTGTATTCGGCGGCTTTGCACTGCGTGCCAACTCGGTTGGCCACCTGGAGCAGATCGACAGCTACGCCCCTGGTCACCAGATCAGTTTTGGAAATCTAAACTATGTCGCTGATATCCGAGGAGACTTGATCTACCACGGGTTCGTGGCCTCAACCACCGCTCCGGCCTTAGATCCGGAGCACGTCATCAGGTCCGAAGACGGGAGTCTAGAGCCCGCCAGACTCTTTGCGGCCTTAGAGCTCAATACCGAAAGAATAGCGTCTTCGACAATCATTGCAAGGCCGGACTGTTCTCCGGATACTACTCCGAACCCTGGAGGCCCGCGTCATGTGAGCTCGGCCCAGAAACTTTCGACCATGTCCAAACCCCGCTCTTAAACGAGGCTTTGGACCTAATGCGATCCCTCGTCATCACAGAGGAACCGCTTCTAAACCACGCCCAGCCCGGACCAGGGGCTGGAAATAGGGAATTTTACTTCCCACCCACCACCCACTTCATAGCCACTGTCAAGGACTTACCGACATGCCTGACTACGCCTTCGAAGACATCGACGGTATGGATGACGATGCCGGAGAGGAACATGCCCAAAACCTGCCGGGCACCGGACGTTGGACGGCCACCTCCTCGTATGACGTATACATGGTGGATACACCTAAAAACGACGACGACGATGATGAGAAAAACCCAGTCGAGGATGAACCTCCTAAGATACTGCCGGAACATTAAAGCCAGCGGTGCCACTCTAAATCATGTCGCGGTAAGAACAGCAATACCGGCACCGTAGACAATGATACTCCGGAGAACGCCGAAGACCAAGAAAACCCTATCGAACACGACGATCGGGAGGACGGGCAAGTTGACCCTGACGAACAAACAAGGAACAACGACTCAGAGGACAACAACTATCTGCCACTCTCCGAAGACGACGTAAGCCTCGGCGACGAAGACTTTATCGTGCCAGAGGAACCCCTCGAACAAGAGCGCTTCAAGCGCCGGCTAATAGCCACAGCTAGAAGCCTAAAAAAGAAACATCAGAATCTTCAAGCTAACCAAGACCTGCTCAATGACAGATGGACTAATGTCCTAGCAGCCGAAGAATACGGCCTTGAGCGACCGAAAAAGAGTTACCCAAAGCGCA
This sequence comes from Triticum dicoccoides, assembly GCF_002162155.2. Taxonomy (NCBI): domain Eukaryota; kingdom Viridiplantae; phylum Streptophyta; class Magnoliopsida; order Poales; family Poaceae; genus Triticum; species Triticum dicoccoides. Next base: position 142,629,484 of record NC_041380.1, on the reverse strand, counting down.
AGCTGCTACCCCAATTTGGCGACGAGGTGCTAGAGCCCATACCACCCATGCGTAATACGGCTGGCGGACCCGATAGACCACCACATGGCCGGGACAGAACGACAACTCAAGCCGAACACCATCCCGCACCACCTCGCCGGAAAAGCAGAGAAACAACAGCTCAGGGATACACATACGACCTATGAGAGGACCTGGAAAATAGGGAAGGTCAATGTACGGATCACGGGGGCGTGCTCCAGCGCGAGAGGAGGGCTATCGAGCCTGGTGCGATAAGCATAGCCAACCCCGGGCCGAAAACCGCATACGGACTCCATTTGAACTGCGTCGTGACATGGCCCAATACAGAGGCGCCGCACACCCACTATGCTTCACCAATGAGGTAATGGAGCACGAGTTCCCTAAATGGTTTAAACCCGTGAACATCGAATCATACGATGGCACAACAGATCCCGCAGTATGGATTGAAGATTTTATTCTCCACATTCACATGGCTCGTGGTGATGATCTACATGCCATCAAATACCTTCCCCTAAAACTTAAGGGGCCAGCTAGGCACTGGTTAAACAGCCTCCCAAAAAACTCTATTGGAAGCTGGGAAGACTTGGAAGATGCCTTTAGAGACAACTTCCAAGGCACTTATGTTCGGCCTCCGGATGCCGGTGACCTCAGCCATATAGTCCAACAGCCCGGAGAGTCGGCCAGGAAATTCTGGACCAGGTTCCAAATTAAAAAGAGCCAGATTGTCGACTGTCCGGACGCCGAAGCCCTAGAGGCCTTCAAACATAGCATCCGCGATGAATGGATCGCCCGACACCTCGGCCAAGAATAGCCGTAGTCCATGGCAGCCCTTACAACACTATTGACCCGCTTCTGCGCGGGCGAGGATAGCTGGCTAGCCCGTAGCGGTAACAGTACCAGCGACCTCGGCACTTCCGAAGCTTGAAACGGCAATGGAAGGCCTCGATGCAACAAACATAACCATCGGAGCAACAATGGTGATACAGATAATACAATAGTCAAAGCCGGATTCAGTGGCTCCAAATTCGGTCAATAGAAGAAGCCATTCAAACGAAACAAAGACGGTTCATCAAGCCTGGACCAAATACTTGATCGACCCTGCCAGATCCACGGCACTCCTGATAAGCCTGCCAACCATACCAACAGAAGCTGTTGTGTCTTCAAATAGGCCCACAAGTTAAATGCCGAACATAAGGAGAAAGGGTCGCCCAGTGAGGATGACGACGAGGAACCTCGCGTACAGAAAACAGGGGGTCAGAAGAAATTTCCCCCCGAAGTCAAAACGGTGAACATGATATACATCACCCACATCCCCAAGAGGGAGCGCAAGCGCGCTCTAAGGGACGCCTATGCGATAGAGCTAGTCGCCCCAAAATTCAACCCATGGTCGGCCTGTCCGATCACCTTCAATCGCAGGGACCACCCGACCAGTATCCGTCACGGAGGTTCGGCCACATTAGTCCTCGATCCAATCGTCGACGGATTCCACCTTACGCGAGTCCTCATGGACGGCGGCAGCAGCCTTAACCTGCTCTATCAGGACATAGTCCACAAGATGGGTATTGATCCGTCAAGAATCAAGCCCACTAAAACTACCTTTAAAGGAGTTATACCCGGTGTAGAAGCCCGCTGCACGGGCTCAATCACATTAGAAGTGGTCTTCGGCTCGCCGGACAACTTCCGCAGTGAGGACTTGATCTTTGATACCGCCCCCTTCCGCAGTGGCTACCACACACTGCTCGGACGAACCAGGCACACTAGTTTCAATGCAGTCCCGCACTACGCCTATCTCAAACTCGAGATGCCTGGACCACGTGGCGTTATAACAATGAATGGAAACATGGAGCGCTCCCTCCACACTGAGGAGCACACCGCGGCCCTGGAAGCGGAAGTACAGGGTGGCCTCATCAAGCCAACTATTACGTCGGCGGCCAAGTCCTTGGACACTATCAAACGAGTCCAGACTACCCCATTGTACGACAGTCCAGCTCGTCAGGAGCTCGATTAGCAATCCGGCCTCCATCTCATTCTCTACCGAATTGTGGCATATGTACCATGCATACATAATTACGCACTAAAAATACCATGGGAAAGGATGGAGGCACAATAAGGACAATGCCTGCAATACGGTTAGACCCTACTAGGAAACTCACATTCCTCTTCGTCCTTTTTTTATTTTATTTTTCTTTTAGGTTCCCTCAAAGCACACCACCCTTTCGACGGTACCAAGGCCTCTTTCCGTGGCCTATTGTGAAAACACCGGTCAGTGACCCTCTTGAAGGACAATACACCGAGGAGAAAAGCAGCATAGATGCGTGCCAGAGTATCTAAAGGATCCTTAAAGATCACCCCGTCCACTTCCAGGACGCAGGCACGACTTCCCCTTGTGTTCGGCATGTAAAATAGCCTTGTTTCTTATTGCACTATTTTCATCAATACGTTTTGACGTATCAATCAGACTACTATGGAAACAGTTTTTTGCCCAAACCTATATGGCATTGGCGTATCTCTCAACATATGTTTCACTGTTTTTGTCCGGTTGTCATGCACACCTTGGTATGACCTAAGTCGCCAGGGGCTTTATTATGCCGCGTACATCTTTTAAATATTAAAAAGTCCAAACACTTTAATAGTGCAATTCGGCATCCCGAATATAGCATTGTATGCATTGGCTCCGAATCATGTCTTTGGTCAATAGTTGGGTTGCCCGGCTCCTGTGCTTGCTACCTTACGTTCCGTCTGATTGGCTAGGGTAGTAATGGGAGAACTACCGCGATTGTGTTTCTAGTTCACCCGGACAAACACCTCAGTAGAGAAAGTCGAAAACTGACTGCCATGATGCGGCGAGAGCTAGTCAGCTATTCGGTGACGAAGGATAAATCTTTAGCGATTTTTTCCTCATTATGCGATAGGCCGGCCTCCACCCGGCCGGGCATTCACAACACCTGAGTTAGGATAACTGAGCAATACTAGGGGCTGCGCCCGCACTCCCACTATAAAACTCCTATGGCTAAGTGAGGGTGATAAAGCCGCATAGTCCGATTGCCTAGTTCGCCGCACTAACGCCTCCTTCACGGACCAGTATGTTGGGTCAAGTGTGTTTAAGTATTATTGACGGTGTCCTAGACTAGGGGGTACTCACCATGTCATCTCCCGATCTGTTAGATTGGGCCGAGGACCCCCATGGCCGTATACTCATGGGCCAGTTCGGACAGCTGCCGCATACAAGAAAGATTCCACAAGACTTGGTGATCAAGGCAAGGACTTCTCCCCACCGGCGTATTCGGCTAGGACTCTTGTTATCCTAGGCCTCTGGTGCATTTTATAAGCCAGGGCCAGGCTAGTCGATAGATATACAAACAATCATATCATAGGCTAGCTTCTAGGGTTTAGCTTCTACAATCTCGTGGTAGATCAACTCTTGTAATACTCATATCATCAAGAACAATCAAGCAGGACGTAGGGTATTACCTCCATTAAGAGGGCCCGAACCTGGGTAAACATCGTGTCCCCTACTTCCTGTTACCATCCACCTTAGACGCACAGTTCGGGACCCCCAACTCGAGATCCGCCGGTTTTGACATCGACATTGGTGCTTTCATTGAGAGTTCCGCTGTGTGATCGGCAAAAGGATCGATGGCTCGTCTGTAGATTAACTGCGACGTCGACATCTTCGTCACTGGCTCGACTGGTCACCTTGGCTTGACCGAGGACTATGCCCTGCCTCCGATCTTCATGTTCGGACGAGGTCCTTCATCAACACCAACTCCGATCTCTATCAAGATCATGGATGAATCGTCCATGGAGCCCGGGGGCTCAACGTCAACAATGCCCTCGGGCGACCATGCTGTTTTTCTAGACAGCGAACGCGTATCCGCCGCCACCGCCTCCTCGTGTGTCGTTTTAACGATCGCTTCGGTGAAATTGTGCGGAGTCGAGTCTACAACAACCCTGGAAAATTTCATTGAGTTTCGATGGAGGAATCTCTGACAATCTACGATATACCAGAGCCCTGTCAAATCTGGACGGGAATCTGGATGAGTTTAGGGCGTGGTCTCCAGAGCCCAGCTCGGAGGTCCTTTGGAAGATCCAACCCTTCATCTACTGCGGAATTCCCATATCTACCACCCCTCCGAATTTTAGCTCGATCCGACGGTTCAAACTCCGGAAACCTTCCGATGAGTGGACCAATTTTCGGATCTGTTTTCTGCGCGAATACGGATCGGACCCGAATTCATGTTTCTTTATGAACGTGATAGTGGACAACCTTTTTAGAGGAATTATCTTCTAGGGTATTGTGCGCCGTTTTTAAACACGTGCCCATAAATTTTTAAGCCTCCCCTGAGGTCATCTTCATCATCATGCTGGTGTCAAACCCGTCCGGCAATATTGTCCCAAGGCTGCCGACCTGCGCTAGACACATCGTCGCTTTGTTGAGCCGAGCTCAACTTCTTCGGATCATCATCTCGGCAAGCCGAACAAGAGTTCGGCATAGCGAAGGATAAATTATCACCAACATCGCCGCCCCATGGATTACACGGAGCAGACACACCGGCATCACCGCATGGTCACTTCATCAAACCAGCATTGGCCGCGTCACAAGTTACGACCCGGGTCGGCATGGCCGCACCGTTGCTTCTTCGAGCCAATGTCCATCACGTCGAACTACTTCAACACCTCGGCTGACATGGAAGCTACAACTACTCCTCACCGGCCTGCTCCGTCACCTCGGCTAGACCGATGACTTGGCTATTTCTTCATCAACATACTCCGGTGACTTCGGCGTCACCAGCCGACCAACTTCGTCACGTCAGCTGGACCGAGGGCTTTGCCTCGGCAAGCCAACCTTTGCCAGCATCGCCATGCCGTCACTTTATCGCCCATCAGGCGATGGGTGTGCGGATCGAGTCCCAATTTTGGGAATCACCTTTCTTCGGATTTCTACAACAAATAAACCAGGTGCTATTAATCCTAGTATTTTTTGCTTGTTTGGGTTCATTTTTCCCAAGGAATTATTACTCTGGTTTGTCCATCATATGTACACAGATCTATCAAATGGTGGACACATTAACAACGGTTGCATGGTGGTTCGGTCAGTTCCCGTATATAGTCCGGCGAACGCCGCATCCGGGACTCGGACCGACTTGTGAATTCAGGCTTTGCCACGCCTTTACTACATCACGCCGACGCCCGGCATCGACATTGACTTCGGCGCCAGGCCATATTTCTTTTATTGCTTAGTTTGCATAAATTATTTATTATGCAACGATTTTTTATACTATTATCTCTGGTTTGCACCATTTTTTGTGCACAGGAAAATGATCCGGGTTGGGCAGTATCGTCAACCCGACGTACTGACATACCACGCCACCTCGGCTAGACGGGGGGCTTCGTCAACATATCATTACCCCATGCCAGGGACTTCGGCATCACTCTGCCGGCCTGCATTGACCGTGCTATGTCACCACTTCGGAGTGCCGAGCTCTTTGCTCCGCCACCTTGGGACTGGCTTGGGGAATGGAACCTTGCCCCGCATCAAGCTCGGACCGTGTCATCAATACCGAACACATTAACCAGCTAAGTTGCCTTCATGCTCAATGTTTTAAATTTTTAACTTGTGTTCGGTTCGACCAAGCATTATACCTTTTTGGAAAAAGTTGCTTGTAAAAAATCTCCTTGTCAAAACGTTGTTTGTGACACACAAATTCAAATACCCCGTTTACTTGGGGGCTTCCTTTATGAAGCTTTTCCTCTTTCATATGATTATACTTGTACGGCTTCGTTCCTTGTTCGTGTATTACGCCACAATATGCACCATATTGACTTAAGCGATTTGCAAGCTGGGTTGCCTCGCTCTTGTGTTTACCCCTATGTTCCCGATTGTTCCGCTAGGGAGTAAAGGGGCACCTGTGCGATTGTCACGATCGGGTCATCCGAGGCGGACCTCAGACTGGGTGAAGCCGAAAGCTAGCGCTCTTATTGTTTTCGACTATGGTCGGCACACAACGGAACTCATGAGTACAAAAAATCTATTGCACAAGTCTCATAGTAATAATGAGCACCGAAGAAAGGTATCGGTGAGGGTACTATTTTCTTCAAAGATGCTTCTTACACTTCGTCAGTAATATAGCATAAGTTCCCTAAGCACGCTTTGTCTGTTACAGCCTTATGGTCTGATTGCCTGGTTATCGGAAACACCGTCGATATTCTCGACAGGTGGAGTACATAACATTTTTCGGCCCTTGACCGAAGAGGGATAAGCCGACGGTCGGTTAAGACGCGTATAAAGTTCTGGTGAACACAGATATGATATAAGTACTTTGGTACATACAATCATTATACATAAAATTCTTTTACCCAAGTCACTTGGGGGCTCTTAAATGTATATGAGCCGTTTTATAGTAAGTGTTCTTCTTCTTAGTTGTTGCAAAGTTATTATTGTTATTATTATTATTATTATTATTTATCACTCCTTTTTTCGACACGAGTGTGTGGTCACTAGCCGGGAGCCTAATTTCCCTCTCAAAGCCGCTAGAGTTTAGTTTGCTAAACTGGCCTAAAGAGAAGTACTCCGCCTTCGGGATAGGAGGTTGAAGCCGTAGGCTGACCCGCTTGAAGTCTTTAGATAGGATGTGTCATGTTAAAACACGACAGAAGCACTTTTTTTTCTAAAGTCCAATTTTCAGATTGGCACCGAACACTTGATCTTGTTTGGACGGCAGGTTTTCACTGACCTTTTTTGGTTTTCCAAGCCTATGTCACTTTTTTTTAACTATTTGTGTGTTTCCAGCATAAGTCTCGCAGTGCAATGCCGGACACCTTTAGAGATTCGGCAAAAAACATTCTCGGACACTACTATATATGCATCGGTTTCGAATTGTGTCTTCGGTCAATAGTTGGGTTGCCCGACTCCTGTGCTTGCCTCCTATGTTCCGCTTTGTTCGGCTAGGTGTGCAAAGGGAGAACCACTGCGATTGTGCTTCCAGCTCGCATGGTTGATCACCTCAGTGGAGAAAGCCGAAAACTGACTGTCACAATAGGCGTAAACTGGTCAGCGATCCGATGGCTATGTTAAAATGACGGGCAACATTGGCCGAAGTGTTTACGGCTTGACCTCGGATGTCGCTGAACACTAACCGGGGGCTCATAGCTAGCTTCCCTAATTTAAAGCTCCTATGACTAAGCGAAAGTTATAAACCCCACATATCTGATTGCCTCGTTTCTGCTAACACAACCGCCTTTGGGCACCGAGACGTCGGCTAAGGGTTTTTTTGATATTGTGGAAACACCCTGTGTAGTATCTACCAAGGGGTAGAGGCCGACGATGGGCCACTTTCAACTGATAAACGGTCGCAATGGAGTCAGAATAATGATGTAAAGTACTTGGATACATAGAATCATTACACATAATCTGTGATTTTACTCTGGATATCGATCCTTAATTCGGCCACCCATGCCCACATTAAGGCTCGGGGGCTGCTGGGCTTTGCGCTCATTATTTACAAATATTAAAGGGGCACATCGATCCCCTGATCTGGTGTTGCCACCCGACCAGTGTCTCGGGGGCTACTGTATTGCCTATTCAATGCAGAAAATTCAAAGGGCTCAGTGTTCGGCTTGATCGAACTATGGGAAGACGCGTCTTCGGACAACAATAAGTACCATCTGGACCTATCTAGCATCAAGCTAATATATCACGGCGACTTCTCACGACCCTCTCTCAGGGGCCCATTCGCTGATCACTATTATCTCTAATATATTACACTGCATTTTATTCCTATGTATGATGCCGAGCTAGGAGTTGATCCTCAGGCCAATTTCGCGCATCGACCTGAGTCTCAGGGGCTACTGGGAATAGCGGTTTTATGCTTGCCTTAATGTGCATCTCGGGTTTTAGACCGATACACACCTTGAGGGCTACTGGATATACATCGACAGAGAATAAACTGCACCAGTTAAAAATATTCAAAAAAAGTCAGCCCGTGGTCGGGGTGGTGCACCACCTTGGAAGCAGTCCGACATAAAGCTCGGGCGCTAGTGGCTAGCTCCATAGAGGGCATTTCCGGCATTAAGCTCGGCTAAACTCCTTCAACTTTTTTGGACCAAGATGATCTATGACATCTTGGATATAGTCCGGCGTTGGAGCTTGGACACAGTCCGGCGTTGGAGCTTGGACACAGTCCGGCGTTAGACCTCGGATACATTTCGGCGTTGGAGCTCAGAAGCAGTCCGGCATTGGTGCTCGGCTGCAAAAGATACCTCGAATGCAGTCCGACGTTAGAGCTCGGACGCAAGAGGACACTGCCTCCCGAGAACAACTTCAAACCCGAGGTGTGGCATAAAAATAACAAGGAATTGATAAAGGCCGGAAACTTAAGGGGATCCTCAGATACCTGACGTGTAAACTCTTCGTATTCACTTTGGTGATCCTCAAGATCGAAGATGAGAAGATTTGTTGAACCAGTTTTCAAGGCCGACGACCGAAGATGAAGAACAGTTCGGAAGAATCGAGGAGCGTCCCTAACTTGAAGACCAGTTCAGGGGGCTACTGATGGTGTCCTAGACTAGGGGGTACTCACCACGTTGCTACCTCTTGAGCACTGCGTTGGATTTCCCCAAAGAGGAGAGGATGATGCAGCAAAGTAGCATAAGTATTTCCCTCAGTTTTTGAGAACTAAGGTATCAATCTAGTAGGAGGCTATGCGCGAGTCCCTTGTACCTACACAAAAACAATAGCTCAATGCAACCAACACGCTTAGGGGTTGTCAATCCCTTCACGGTCACTTACGAAAGTGAGATCTGATAGAGAAAATAAATAATATTTTTGGTATAGAGATGCAAAGTAAAAAGTAAAAGCAAAGTAAAAGCAAAGCAATAATAAAGTAATGGAGATTGATATGATGAGAAAGAGACCCGGGGGCCATAGGTTTCACTAGTGGCTTCTCTCAAGAGCGTAAGTATTCTACGGTGGGTGAACAAATTACTGTTGAGCAATTGATAGAATTGAGCATAGTTATGAGAATATCTAGGTATGATCATGTATATAGGCATCACGTCTGAGACAAGTAGACCGACTCCTGCCTGCATCTACTACTATTACTCCACTCATTGACCGCTATCCAGCATGCATCTAGAGTATTACGTTAAAAACAGAGTAACGCCTTAAGCAAGATGACATGATCTAGAGGGATAGTTTCATGCAATATGATAAAAACCCCATCTTATTATCCTCGATGGCAACGATACAATACATGCCTTGCTTCCCCTTCTGTCACTGGGAAAGGACACCGCAAGATTGAACCCAAAGCTAAGCACTTCTCCCATGGCAAGAACAACCAATCTAGTAGGCCAAACCAAACTGATAATTCGAAGAGACTTGCAAAGATAACCAATCATACATAAAAGAATTCAGAGAAGATTCAAATATTATTCATAGATAGACTTGATCATAAACCCACAATTCATCGGTCTCAATAAACACACCGCAAAAAGAAGATTACATCGAATAGACCTCCACGAGAGAGGGGGAGAACATTGTATTGAGATCCAAAAAGAGAGAAGAAGCCATCTAGCTACTAACTAAGGACCCGTAGGTCTGAAGTAAAACTACTCACACTTCATCGGAGGGGCTTGGATGATGATGTAGAAGCCCTCCATGATCGATGCCCCCTCCGGCGGAGCTCCGGAACAGACCCCAAGATGGGATCTCATGGATACAGAAAGTTGCAGTGGTGGAATTAGGTTTTTGGCTCCGTCCCCGATCGTTTGGGGGTACGTGGATATATATGGGAGGAAGAAGTACGTCGGTGGAGCTTCGAGGGGCCCACGAGGCAGGGGGCGCGCCCTAGGGGGGGGGGGGCGCCCTCCACCCTCGTGGCCGCCTTGTGGCTTTCTTGATGGAGGGTCCAAGTCTCCTGTATCTTATCTGATGAGAAAATCACGTTTCCGAAGGTTTCATTCCGTTTGGACTCCGTTTGATATTCTGTTTCTCCGAAACACTGAAATAGGCAAAAAATAGCAATTCTGGGCTGGGCCTCCGGTTAATAGGTTAGTCCCAAAAATAATATAAAAGTGAAAAATAAAGCCCAATATCGTCCAAAACAGTAGATAATATAGCATGGAGCAATCAAAAATTATAGATATGTTGGAGACGTATCAAGCATCCCCAAGCTTAATTCCTGCTCGTCCTCGAGTAGGTAAATGATAAAAACAGAATTTTTGACGCGGAGTGCTACTTGGCATAATTTCAATGTAATTCTTATTAATTGTGGTATGAATATTTAGATCCTAAAGATTCAAGACAAAAGTTCATATTGACATAAAAATGATAATACTTCAAGCATACTAACTAAGCAATTATGTCTTCTCAAAATAACATGGCCAAAGAAAGTTCATCCCTACAAAATCATATAGTTTAGTCATGTTTCATTTTCGTCACACAAGAATGCTCTCATCATGCACAACCCCGATGACAAGCCAAGCAATTGTTTCATACTTTAGTAATTTCAAACCTATAAACTTTCACGCAATATATGAGCGCGAGCCATGGACATAGCACTATGGGTGGAATAGAATATAATGAGGGGGGTTATGTGGAGAAGACAAAAAAGGAGAAAGTCTCACATCAATGAGGCTAATCAATGGGGTATGGAGATGCCCACCGATTGATGTTAATGCAAGGAGTAGGGATTGCCATGCAACAGGTGCACTAGAGCTATAAATGTATGAAAGCTCAACAAAAGAAATTAGTGGGTGTGCATCCAACTTGCTTGCTCACGAAGACCTAGGGCACTTGAGGAGGCCCATTGTTGGAATATACAAGCCAAGTTCTATAATGAGAAATTCCAACTAGTATATGGAAGTGATAATATGAGAGACTCTCTACTATGAAGATCATGGTGCTACTTTGAAGCACAAGTGTGGTAAAAGGATAGTAACATTGTCCTTTCTCTCTTTTTCTCTCATTTTTTTGGGCCTTCTCTTTTTTTATGGACTTTCCTTTTTTGGGCCTTCTCTTTTTTATGGCCTTCCCTTTTTTTATTCCTCACTTGGGACAATGCTCTAATAATGATGGTCATCACACTTCTATTTATTTACAACTCAATGATTACAACTCGATGCTAGAACAAAGATGACTCTATATGAATGCCTCCGGCGGTGTAACGGGATATGCAATGAACCAAGAGTGACATGTATGAAAGAATTATGAACGGTGGCTTTGCCACAAATACTATGTGAACTACATGATCATGCTAAGCAATATGACAATGATGAATGTGTCATGATGAACGGAATGATGGAAAGTTGCATGGCAATATATCTCGGAATGGCTATGGAAATGCCATAATAGGTAGGTATGGTGGCTTTTTTGAGGAAGATATAAGGAGGTTTATGTGTGAAAGAGTGTATCATATCACGGGGTTTGGATGTACTGGCGAAGTTTGCGCCAACTCTCAATGTGAGAAAGGGCAATGCACGGTACCAAAGAGGCTAGCAAGGATGGAAGAGTGAGAGCGCGTATAATCCATGGACTCAACATTAGTCATAAAGAACTCACATACTTATTGCAAAAATCTACAAGTCATCAAAAACCTCGGCACTACGTGCATGCTCCTAGGGGGATAGATTGGTAGGAAAAGACCATCGCTCGTCCCCGACCGCCACTCATAAGGAAGACAATCAAATAACACCTCATGTTTCAAATTTGTTGCATAACGTTACCATACGTGCATGCTACGGGACTTATAAACCTCAATACAAGTATTTCTCAATTTCACAACTACTCAACTAGCATGACTTTGATATTATTACCTCCATATCTCAAAACAATCATCAAGCATCAAACTTCTCTTAGTATTCAACACACTCATAAGAAAGTTTTATTATTAATCTTGCATACCAAGCATATTAGGATTTTAAGCAAATTACCATGCTATTAAGACTCTCAAAATAATCTAAGTGAAGCATGAGAGATCAATAGTTTCTATAAAACAAATCCACCACCATGCTCTAAAAGATATAAGTGAAGCACTAGAGCAAAACTATAAAGCTCAAAAGATATAAGTGAAGCACATAGAGTATTCTAACAAATTCCAAATTATGTATGGCTCTCTCAAAAGTTGTGTACAGCAAGTATGATTGTGGTAGACTAACAAGCAAAGACTCAAATCATAAAAGACACTCCAAGCAAAACACATATCATCTGGTGAATAAAAATATAGCTCCAAGTAAAGTTACCGATAGAAGTAGACGAAAGAGGGGATGCCTTCCGGGGCATCCCCAAGCTTTGGCTTTTAGGTGTCCTTAGATTATCTTGGGGGTGCCATGGGAATCCCCAATCTTAGGCTCTTGCCACTACTTGTTCCATAATCCATCAAATCTTTACCCAAAACTTGAAAACTTCACAACACAAAACTTAAAGTAGAAAACTCGTGAGCTCCGTTAGCGAAAGAAAACAAAAGACCACTTCAAGTTACTGTAATGAACTCATTATTTATTTATATTGGTGTTAAACCTACTGTATTCCAACTTTTCTATGGATTATAAACTATTTTACTAGCCATAGATTCATCAAAATAAGCAAACAACACACGAAAAATAGAATCTTTCAAAAACAGAACAGTCTGTAGTAATCTGTAGCTAGCACAATATCTGGAACCCCAAAAATTGTAAAATAAATTTCTGGACGTGAGTAATTTATCTATTAATCATCTTCAAAAAGAATTAACTAAATATCACTTTCCAAATAAAAATGACAGCAGTTCTCGTGAGCACTATAGTTTCTGTTTTTTACAGCAAGTTCAACAAGACTTTCCCCAAGTCTTCCCAACGGTTCTACTTGGAAAAAACACTAATTAAACACAAAAAACACAACAAAAACAGAGGCTAAATAATTTATTTATTACTAAACAGGATCAAAAAACAAGGAATAAAAATAAAATTGGGTTGCCTCCCAACAAGCGCTATTGTTTAACGCCCCTAGCTAGGCATAATAAGCAAGAATAGATCTAGGTATTGCCATCTTTGGTAGGCAATCCATAAGTGGCTCTCATGATAGATTCATATGGTAATTTTATTTTCTTTCTAGGGAAGTGTTCCATGACCTTTTTTAATGGAAATTGAAATCTAATATTCCCTTCCTTCATATCAATAATCGCACCAACCATTCTAAGGAAAGGTCAACCAAGAATAATAGGGCAAGAAGGATTGCAATCTATATCAAGAATGATAAAATCTACGGGCACATAATTCCTATTTGCAACAATAAGAACATCATTAATTCTTCCCATAGGTTTCTTAATAGTGGAATCCGCAAGATGCATGTTTAGAGAGCAATCACCAAATTCACGGAAATCTAGCAAATCACACAAAGTTTTGGGAATAGTAGAGACACTAGCACCCAAATCACACAAAGCATAAAACTCATAATTTTTAATTTTAATTTTAATAGTAGGTTCCCACTCATCATAAATTTTTCTAGGGATAGAAACTTTCAACTCAAGTTTTTCTTCATAAGATTGCATCAAGGCATCAACGATATGTTCGGTAAAGGCTTTATTTTGACTATAAGCATGAGGAGATTTTAGCAAGTATTGCAAAAAGGAAATACAATCAATCAAAGAGAAATTTTCATAATTAAATTTCTTGAAATCCAATATAGTGGGTTTAGGATCATCTAGGGTTTTATTTCTTTTATTCCCACTTTTATCAATTTCACCATCAAGATCTAAATACTCCGAATTTTTAGAACACCTTCTAGGTAAAGGTAGATCATATTCAGTCCCATCATTATCAAGATTAATATTGCAAAACAAAGATTTAATAGGGGACACATCAATAACTTTTAGATCTTGATCATTATTTTCATAGGAACTAGAAGAACACGCTTTAATAAAGGCATCTTTCATAGCACGTGTCCTAGTGGTTCTTTCTTTGCACTCATTAATGGAAATTCTCATGGCTTTGAGAGACTCATTGATATCATGCTTAGGTGGAATAGATCTAAGTTTCAAAGAATCAACATCAAGAGCAATTCTATCAACGTTCCTAGCCAAATCATCAATCTTAAGCAATTTTTCTTCAATCATAGCACTAAAATTCTTTTGCAAAGAAATAAATTCTTTAATATTAGATTCAAAATAAGGGGGCATATTATTATAATTTCCATCAGAATTGTTGTAGGAATTACCATAATTATTAGAGGGATTACTAGGATAAGGCCTAGGATTAAAATTTCCTCTATATGCGTTGTTACCAAAATTGTTCCTACCAACAAAATTCACATCCATAGATTCATTATTATTCTCAATCAAAGTAGACAAAGGCATATCATTAGGATCGGATGAAACACTCTTATTAGCAAATAATTTCATAAGTTCATCCATCTTTCCACTCAAAACATTAATTTCTTCTATCACATGCACTTTTTTATTAGTGGATCTTTCAGTGTGCCATTGAGAATAATTAACCATAATATTATCTAGGAGTTTAGTAGCATCTCCTAAAGTGATTTCCATAAAAGTGCCTCCCACGGCCGAATCTAAAAGATTTCTAGAAGCAAAATTCAATCCGGCATAAATTTTTTGTATAATCATCCACAAATTCAAACCATGAGTAGGGTAATTACGTATTATTAATTTCATTCTCTCCCAAGCTTGTGCAACATGTTCATGATCTAGTTGTTTAAAATTCATAATATCGTTTCTAAGAGAGATGATCTTAGCGGGAGGAAAATACTTAGAGATAAAAGCATCTTTGCACTTGTTCCATGAATCAATACTATTTTTAGGCAAAGACGAAAACCAAGCTTTAGCACGATCTCTAAGCGAAAAAGGAAATAGCTTCAATTTAACAATATCATTATCGACATATTTCTTCTTTTGCATGTCACACAAATCAATGAAGATATTAAGATGGGTAGCGGCATCTTCACTAGGAAGGCCGGAGAACGGATCTTTCATGACAAGATTCGGCAAAGCAGTATTAATTTCACAAGATTCAGCATTGGTAAGAGGAGCAATCGAAGTGCTAAGGAAATCATTATTGTTGGTATTGGTGAAGTCACACAATTTAGTATTATCTTGAGCCATCGCGACAAACAAGCAATCCAACACACGAGCAAACAAAGAGCAAACGGGCAAAAGAGGCAAATAGAGAGAGAGAGAGGGAGGATAGAGAGAGAGAGAGGGCGAATAAAACGGCAAGGGTGAAGTGGGGGAGAGGAAAACGAGGGGCAAATGGAAAATAATGTAATGCGGGAGATAGGGATTGTGATGGGTACTTGATATGTTGACTTTTGCGCAGACTCCCCGGCAACGGCGCCAGAAATTCTTCTTGCTACCTCTTGAGCACTGCATTGGATTTCCCCGAAGAGGAGAGGATGATGCAGCAAAGTAGCGTAAGTATTTCCCTCAGTTTTTGAGAACCAAGGTATCAATCCAGTAGGAGGCTACACGTGAGTCCCTCGTACCTACACAAAAACAATAGCTCAATGCAACCAACGCGCTTAGGGGTTGTCAATCCCTTCACGGTCACTTACGAAAGTGAGATCTGATAGAGAAGATAAATAATATTTTTGGTATAGAGATGCAAAGTAAAAAGTAAAAGCAAAGTAAAAGCAAAGCAATAATAAAATAATGGAGATTGATATGATGAGAAAGAGACCCGGGGGCCATAGGTTTCACTAGTGGCTTCTCTCAAGAGCATAAGTATTCTACGGTGGGTGAACAAATTACTGTTGAGCAATTGACAGAATTGAGCATAGTTATGAGAATATCTAGGTATGATCATGTATATAGGCATCACGTCCGAGACAAGTAGACCGACTCCTGCCTGCATCTACTACTATTACTCCACTCATCGACCACTATCCAGCATGCATCTAGAGTATTAAGTGAAAAACAGAGTAACGCCTTAAGCAAGATGACATGATGTAGAGGGATAGTTTCATGCAATATGATAAAAAACCCCATCTTGTTATCCTCGATGGCAACGATACAATACGTGCCTTGCTGCCCCTTCTGTCACTGGGAAAGGACACCGCAAGATCGAACCCAAAGCTAAGCACTTCTCCCATGGCAAGAACAACCAATCTAGTAGGCCAAACCAAACTGATAATTCAAAGAGACTTGCAAAGATAACCAATCATACATAAAAGAATTCAGAGAAGATTCAAATATTATTCATAGATAGACTTGATCATAAACCCATAATTCATCGGTCTCAACAGACACACCGCAAAAAGAAGATTACATCGAATAGATCTCCACAAGAGAGGGGGAGAACATTGTATTGAGATCCAAAAAGAGAGAAGAAGCCATCTAGCTACTAACTATGGACCCGTAGGTCTGAAGTAAAACTACTCACACTTCATCGG
>NC_041380.1:142588258-142612889 GCF_002162155.2 Triticum dicoccoides | reverse complement strand
GGGGCTTGGATGATGATGTAGAAGCCCTCCGTGATGGATGCCCCCTCCAGTGGAGCTCCGAAACAGGCCCCAAGATGGGATCTCGTGGATATAGAAAGTTGCGGTGGTGGAATTAGGTTTTTGGCTCCGTCCCCGATCGTTTGGGGGTACGTGGATATATATGGGAGTAAGAAGTACGCCGGTGGAGCTTCGAGGGGCCCACGAGGCAGGGGGCGCGCCCTAGGGGGGGCGCCCTCCACCCTCGTGGCCGCCTCGTGGATTTCTTGACGGAGGGTCCAAGTCTCCTGGATATTATCTGATGAGAAAATCACGTTTCCGAAGCTTTCATTCCGTTTGGACTCCGTTTGATATTCTGTTTCTCCGAAACACTGAAATAGACAAAAAACAACAATTTTGGGCTGGGCCTCCGGTTAATAGGTTAGTCCCAAAAATAATATAAAAGTGGAAAATAAAGCCCAATATAGTCCAAAATAGTAGATAATATAGCATGGAGCAATCAAAAATTATAGATACGTTGGAGACGTATCACACGTCATCTCCCGATCTGTTAGATTGGGCCGAGGACCCCCATGGCCATATACTCATGGGCCAGTTCGGACAACTGCCGCATACAAGAATGATTCCACAAGACTTGGCGATCAAGACAAGGACTCCTCCCCACCGGCGTATTCGGCTAGGACTCTTGTTATCCTAGGCCTCTGGTGCATTATATAAACCAGGGCCAGGCTAGTCGGTAGATATACGAACAATCATACCATAGGCTAGCTTCTAGGGTTTAGCCTCTATGATCTCGTGGTAGATCAATTCTTGTAATACTCATATCATCAAGAACAATCAAGCAGGACGTAGGGTATTACCTCCATTAAGAGGGCCCGAACCTGGGTAAACATCGTGTCCCATGCTTCCTGTTACCATCCGCCTTAGACGCACAGTTCGGGACCCCCTACCTGAGATTCGCCGGTTTTGACACCGACAGTTATCCCGAACACCCCTGTACTACCTACATGGGGGCTGAAGCCTACGGTTGGCCAACTCTCAGATATCATAAACAGCCGCACATGAGGAGATATTTTAAAGTAAAATAAGCAATATATCATACATAAGCCTTGTCTTATGATACAGGATTGGACAATATAAATACATTCATTCAAAAATGATGTCCTTCGAACATTGGCCCTCTACAATGCGGGATCCTTTCAGGACATCATCAAAGTACCACTCCGGCGTACGATGCTCTTTTCCAGCGGGCGGTCCCTCGGTTGCAAGCTTGACGACGTCCATCTTCACCCATTGCACCTTGACGCGGGCGAAGGCCATCCGCGCACCTTCAATACAGGTCGACCGCTTCACGGCATCAAGCCGAGGGCAGGCGCTGACCAGCCGCTTGACGAGACAGAAGTAGCTACTGGGCATGGGTTCGGCGGGCCAAAGACAGATTATCAAATCCCTCATGGCCAATTCAACCACCCTGTGCAGTTTCGTCCATTACTTCAGCTGATCGTTGAGGGGCACAGGATGCTCTGGTGCAAGGTACTGCGACCAGAATAGCTTCTCCGTTGAGCTCCCCTCTTCGGCCCGGAAGAACTCCGCGGCATCAGCAACACTCCGGGGAAGGTCCGCAAATACTCCTGGAGAACTCCAAATCCGGTTTAGAAAGGTGTACCTTTTCTTCACAAATTTGCTCTGCATGTTAAAGGCCTTACCCACCGCAATTTGCTTTGCCTCCTGGATCTCCCGGACAGCGCTTTGGGCTTCGGCCCGGGCTTCATGTGCACTTTGGAGTGCATTGGCAAGTTCGGAATTTTGCTCAGAACTCTTGCGCTCTAAGGACTCGCATTTGCCTATGGCGTCCTTGAGCTCTTGCTGGACTTCCTCCACCCACGATTCATGTTTAAGGCGGGAGGCTCGTTCCTCCTCCACCTCCTTCTTGGCCTTGGCCAGCGCACTCTTGAGGGCCTCGACCTCAGACGTGTCAGCTGCAGACATAATTCTGAAACTCATTGAGATACTACATCATAGCTGGCATCGTTGCAGACGTACTTCGGTATTACATATCCTGCGTTTCTTCTAGCTTCCGCCTTAGCTCGGATGCTTCGGCGGCATGGGCAGCTGACGCCTGCTTCTCATCCTACTTGTTCAAACAGATATGTGCGTTAGTCTCCCGCATGAGTTATTAGATCCTTTGTTCGGTTTTATTTTCGAAGATCAAATAGAGTCTCAAGGGATACTATCTATACACAGGCATTCCTTTAAAAGATACTGTAAAGCAAATACCTTAAAGCCTCTTAAAAGGCTAGTGTAGGCTTCGCTCCGTCTGCTTTTCACGGACTAAACCTTTTCAATCACCATACCCATAAGGGTACATGTCCTTCCACAATGGTGGCGTTTTGAAGAGCTCTCACCAAAGTGTCCAGCACCTCCGCATTGACAGAGGACATCGGTGTTGTAGGCGCACGCCCTTCTCGCAAGGAGCATTGCTCATCTGTCTTCGGAACTGTGTGGGTTTACGGAGCGACATTTGGTTGGGGGCCAAACTGGACATGGTCCCTGTCTCCTGTCTCCATGGGGGTCGGTTCCCCCATGTTCTTGGCAGCCTCCGGCACGTCTCCCTATTCCGGAAGGGTCCTTTGGGACGACACCTCGGTGTTATTTGCGGCAGTGGGGGAGGAAGCTGGTGGAGGCGAATCGCTCTCCATTATGTTTGGACCCAGCGAATTCCCGAAAGAGGAGGATCGCTGGGGAAGGACCTTAACTAGACTTCATCATAGAATTTAAATGCATTACAACTATAAGCCAGAAAAGCCGAACATATATAACCTTTGAGTACTTACGATCCGGCCAGGGGCTTCGGCCTGGGGCGCCACTCGTCGGCGTCCGATTTGGAGTCATCTTTAAGGGACGTCCTCCCTTTCTTGGACGCCTCTGCCTCTAGATCGGCGGAGGCTGCCCTTTTCTTCTTCTCCCCCTTGGGGGGGAGTTGCTCTCTTCCTCCTCCTCTTCCTCTTCGTCAGGGGAGGAGAGGGTTCCGGTGTCCTCGGACACTACGTTCGAAGCACCCTTACGGCGGAGGCCACTCTTGGCCTCCTTGCCCTTCTCCTTGGCCTTCTTTTCCGGCGCCTGGTGTCAGTGTCAAAACCGGCAGATCTCGGGTAGGGGGTCCCGAACTATGCATATAAGCATTGATGGTAACAGGAGACAAGGGACACAATGTTTTACCCAGGTTTGATCCCTCTTGATGGAGGTAATACCCTACGTCTTGCTTGATTGACGTTGATGAGTATAGGGGTTACAAGAGTTGATCTACCACGAGATCATAGTGGCAAAACCCTAATTGTCTAGCCTATATGATTATGATTGCCTCTACGGACTAAACCCTCCGGTTTATATAGACACGAAGGGGGCTAGGGTTGTATAGAGTTGGTTTACAGAGAAAGGAATATTCACATCCGCACGCTAAGCTTGCCTTCCATGCCAAGGAGAGTCCCATCCGGACACGGGAGGAAGTCTTCTGTCTTGTATCTCCATGGCCCATTAATCCGGCCTACGTCACATAGCCCGGACGCCCGAGGACCCCTTAATCGAGGACTCCCTCAGTAGCCCCTGAACCAGGTTTCAATGACGATGTGTCCGGCGCACAGATTGTCTTCAGCATTGCAAGGCGGGTTCCTCCTCCGAATACTGCAAAGTAGTCCTCGAACACAGAAAACGTGTCCAGCTCTGCAAGACATGCACCACACACAGCTGCAAATAGTATAATATTTCACAAGTCCCATCTACTGACAACTTTTTGTAGCGAACCATTATGTCCCTGCCCGGTCATTATTTCGAACCGTTTTTTAGCTTCCAACTCCATATTTCGAGGTGCGGTTTTCATTGGCACGTCTTATCGAAGCAGAGATCGTGTCCCCTTATCACGGGATTCTCATCAATACGGGCATGGGTAATCCAACCGCGCCGTCCGCACGACCCTTGGGGAACATGCGAGTGGGGAGGCACATGATATTCGCTGCTTTATAAGATGATAAACATCCATTCTTTCACCCACGCCTTCTTCCTCTCTGCCCATCCATTCTCGAGCTCTAGCGTCCAAGCTTCCATCCTTTCCGCCTCCAAAAAGCACTCCGACCATGTGCGGATCTAGAACACAGGCCAAGTGGATGGCCTCCTCCATCACAGAGGGGAACATCACGGAGCTCCGGGAAGCGGGGTACTTGGCCCAAGGAATCTCCCACCGGCTTCCGGCCAAGGGGCAGATCGTCCCCACGCCGGAACCCAACGAGAGGGTAGTATTCATCCCCCACTACATCCGCGGCTTAAGATTTCCCCTCCATCCCTTCGTCTTTGGACTCATGTTCTACTATGGGCTAGATTTCGACGATCTAGCCCCGAATTCTTTCCTCAACATCTTGACATTCATTGTCGTGTGCGAGGCCTTCCTCCGCATCCCACCCCACTTCCACTACTAGGGAAAAGCCTACCAGCAACGAGGGTTTTGGGCCTCTCAGTAGCGCAGGCACCGGCGCTACTAATAAGGCGCTACAGCTAACGTATAGTAGTAGCGCCGGTTGTCCCACGCTACTGCTATACATGAATAGCTGTAGCGCTCTTTGGGAAAGGGCGCTACTGATATTATCTGCAGCGCTGTTTGCTGGGACGCGCTACTGACAATGCGGCACTACTGCTAAATTTCCCCCTCGCTACTACTAGTTTATTTATTAGTTTTTTTCCTGCATATTTGTTTTGTATTTGAATAGGCTTTATACAATAATCTTTAGCATATCATACACATACAAATGTAATCATAGCATATACATACAATTAGTCTCATCAAATCATGTCATCATCATAATCATCATCCAACACAAAGTGGTCTCTCGTAATCATCTCGAAAATAGCGATACAAGTCTCGAATGATATGCAAATACATCGTCATCCATCTAAACAATGATATACGCGAGAAGAGCTATCACTTTGAGAACATGAGTTCGTATCCCTCTTTCGCATTAGCGTGAACCTCTAAACTAACTACTGCCTGTCGCTCGGAAACCGGAAGGGCCTGACACTCTGGCCACTTGTCGTATATATACTCCTGGCATAGCACTTCTTCGCCATCTATGATCTATGCACCTGCATCATCACATGAGTCGATGATATGCAACATATATAGTTGAGCAACAGAAAGAGACAGACTTGGCAAAAATAAAAACAACATATCATAAGCATAAATAACAAAGTTCATCATACCCCAAAATGCCCTAACTAGAGTGATTTTTGCTAGTCGAGGAGGAGGACGGTTTAATTACATCACAAATAAAGTTTCACCATGCATAACTCAAAGTTTTGTCATACAGAAAGTATGGACTAAACGGACACATTGTCATATATCGACAATCACTCCAACATGTCGTTCCATCCATCCAAGTCAGGGAGTTAGTCCCCGAGCCTAGTGAAAGGCTTCAGGTCGAGACGCTGAGAGGCTATCCATGTTCGGACGTCTTCCCGCGACATTTGTCCTTCTCCGTAGAACATCCCTGTTTTTCCGACGACCTCCTTCATGATGATTTGGGCAAGTTCGCGCTGGATGTTATAGAACTCAGCTCGAAGTCGATGATCCTCGATATCTCCTATGTCCTTTGCCCATTGTAGAATATGGGCATCACCGGAAGAAGGTGCCATGCGAAGGTTCTGGTGATCCCGTCTGTACTCCAGCATGTGGTGTAGGACATAGAATCCATCATTAAGAGAATCATCCGGTTGCTGGATGCAACAGAAGTTGGTCTTATGGCCGAAGGCGACCCTGCCGGCCCTCATCTTCTTGTCCCTGACCTCTCCACCCAGTGATTGGTAGTGATACATAGCACTGTCGAGAACATCCTTGATGTGGGTGTAATCCTTTTTGTGAATGTTCTTCGACGTGTCCAAGTAAAGAGCGTGGGAGAATCGGGGGTAGAGGATGATGAGGACGGCGCGCCCGCCACTGCGCAAAATAAGTCCTCAAATTAATTAGCCTCCACCGTGCAAATGAATGATTGAAATCGAAGGAAGGATAGCAGCGCGGATGACTTACACGGGATGATAAGGCATGAGAATCGGCCCCTTGTCCTTATTGGTGAGCATGAAACTGACGATGTAATCCCTCATGTATTCACGGTGATTTGCGCAGACTCCCAAGAAGCCCTCGTGCATGTAGTACAGGTCAGCGACATAGATATGAGATATCTGCTCAACCCCGATGATGTAGTTCATGTGCAAGGCATAAAGGCGGACAAACGTAAAATCCAGCTTCTTCACATGAAACATGTCGAATATGTAATCGAATCGGAGGAAGAACTTATCCGCGGGGAAGCTGTCGATGTACGACATTTGCCGCGGAACGTTAACCACGTAGAGTGGGTATCCTGGATCTTTCGAGGCGATGAGGTCTTTCTCTACCCGCAGCACATCGTCATGAAGTCTCTTTAAATCGCCGAATCTGGCCCGTAGTGCTGTTGCAGGTAGGATTGGTTGACCGGGGATATGCCATTTATCCGCACCGGGGATATCTATACGGTCCTGAAGCCGAGGCTGCTGAGGCGGCTGGATCATAGAAACAACCTTTTGCCTTTCCTCGCTCTCTTCCTAAACTTCTTTACTACCGGAAGGTCGTCCATAATATGTTGAGACGGCAATTCAGGCACCGACTCATGACGCTCAAACCCTGAGGAGGCGCCAGTATATACATACTGTTCAGCAGCGCCATTGTCGTCCTCATCCTCATCCATGGCGACGTCATCAGCGACTAATGGAGCCTCCTCCTTACCCCGTCCGCTATCACCCAACCCGACACCCGATGATAATTGGGTAGGTGGGGTGTTGATGTTCATACCTTGCTGAGGCTGCGTGCTCGTGGGTGTGCTCCCGGCCGCCTCCAGACGAAGCAGACTCTTTGGCCACAACAGGACCCACCTAGCATTGCAACAATCACCAAGCCGCCGCGGTGTCTCATCGTCATCCCCTAGTAGTACTGGAGGAGGCAAATTCTCGTGGCCCGGTTTGACACTGGCCATGGAAACCTTGAAGACGTTCGGGGGGATCGGCCGGCTGTGGAACAATGGTTCCTTCGGCTCCATTATCGTCGCCTTCCCCACGTCCACCTTCTGGTCGCCGATGGTGTACAATATGGTGCACGGGGTTTCGTCGGGCTGCAAAGAAAAGTCTGCGACGTGAGACATCCGAAAGGCAACAAAAATGGGAGATTATACATTTATATTGAAGGGGGCCGGTGTGACAGATACCGTGAGGGCGTCGAGCTCAGCCAAAGACGAAGCACCGCCTAGCACGTCCGGTGCGGGAGTAGGTGCAGCTGTAGGTGCTGGTGCAACGCTAGTCGAGCAGCTCCCCGCCAAGAAGTCAGCAAGGGGAAAGTCCGCTGCATCTTTTTTTGGATTTTGCCTGGTCCAATTGAAAATGGCCGGAACCAAGGTAGTAGAAATATCTAAAGCCACCTGTTTTGCGGCAGCTACCGCTGTTGCGACTGTCTCAGTTGATTTCTTCTCAACCGCAATCTCAACCCTCTTGTCGATGTTTTCTTCATTTAACCTCCGTCTTTCCTTTGTCTCCTCCGTGGTCTCACGGTAGTACTCTTCCATGTGGCGCTGTCTCCGACACTGTGCACGCGTCCATATGACGGTCGAGTATCCACCGGTTGTTGTTTCAATACGTTCAACGCCCGGTTGAATGGAGTGTCCCACTTGGGCCTCGCCAATGCCTCAGACGGCGAGTCGCTTTCGGCCGCAATCCTGTGCTGCTCTCTCTACAAAAGGCACAACAATTGTTTACAAATATGACTAACGTGTGCAGTCGAATTGATCAGAAACTAAAATTACCAGCAGTCTCATGAACTCCGTAATGACCGGTGTTGTCTCGTAAACCTTTTTCACTGGGTCCCAACGGTGCCGGGCCCTGAGGACGTCACGCTCCTGCGGGACGGTGAACTCCACCAAGGGGTCTGGGATGCCCAGACTCGCGACTTCCACGTCCTCCTTGGCCCATTTGGACCTCTTTCCGCCGTAACCACGACTTCCGAGGTGGTGGCTCCCAATGTTCCTCTCTTGAAGCCCCTCCATGTACTTAGACTTTTTTGGTATCTTCGGCCTCGCAAGCCTCCTTGAATATTTGAAACTGCTCTTCCGTGATTGTCGGATTATCCTTCACAATCTCAGAGTAGGGTTCCTTCTTGTCGATGATCCTTGCTTTCACTCGATTTTTCCAGGCGGCCAACGCGTCGCTAAACTTGGTCATGGCGTGTTTGTTTATCTTCTTCATTGTCGGGTCCTCATCTGGATCTTTATAATCCTTCTCATTCCGGCCCGGGAACAAGAATATCTGGTGAAACTTCTTTAGGAGGGAGCTCCTCATATTTCCTATCTTCTGTAGTTTCTCATCGTTGATGGTGGCGGTTGTCCGTACGATGCAGCCTATTTGATTGCCGTAGCATCGACGCGCTTCCTCGGGCGACGTTGGCTCAAAATTGCCATCGTCCACCTCCGTGACCACCACTCTAGTAGTCCTGAGTTTGTTAGGAACCCGTTGCCTCTTTGCTTTCGGTTCTACACCGGCTCCGCTCCCCGAGGCAGCGCCGGTCTCAGTCTCAGCGCCGGTCTCGACGCCGGTCTCAGTCTCAGCACCGGTCTGCGTGTCGGTCTCAGTCCCCGATGCCACCGATGGGCCCAGCAATAACATCGGTTGATCATCGGTAATGCTAAAAAATTCGTCTGTCGCCCGGTATGCGTCGTCGCAATCACCAGAACCCTGTCCTTCATCGTTGCTAGCCATGTTTCCTATGATTAAATCTAGTCAATTAATTCTAGACCTAATAAAATGAATAATGACATAAAAAGGCCTATTGTTTTGCAGGAATGTTGACTCCTTCCTGGTGCGGCAAATCACGGGCACTCGATATGTCCTAGTTTGTAGCACAAGTCATGCCAAAATTCACGGAAAATTTCGGCATGAGCTTTGCTAAAAAGTGGACAAATCGAGAACCTGAAATTTGCCGGAAAATAAATGAATCAACATTCCGGCAAAACATAGGCCACTAAGCATCATTCCTTGCAAACAGTGTCCAAATATACACGAGCAACCACATGTGCAAACAGTGTAGAAGAAAATTCATTTAACTACTAATAGAACAAAATTCAGTTAACTTTAGTGCTCTATAATGATGAAAGGAAAAAAAATTCAGTTAACTACTAATTTCATTCATTTAGGTTATTCATTTAACATCACCTAATTAACCTACTGTACCAATACTACTAGCAACACTACTAACCTAATTAACCTAGCAAAACTCTAGTGCCCTAACTGAAAAACATCTAATTAACATCTAATTTTTTCTCTAAAATACAGAGAGAGATGAGTGAGGGGGAGGGGTGGGGGACTTACAGAGAGGGGAGAGACGGTGGCGGGGAGGTGCTCGGTGACGGAGGCAGGGGCGGAGAGGGCGGGCTCCGGCACGGGCAAGGGCGGTCCTGGGCGGGCTCGGGCGGCGGTGAGGTGGAGGGCACCGACGGTGACGTGGAGGGCGGCCTTGGGCGGCGGCTATGAGGCTGAGGGCGGCCTCGGGCGGCGGCGGTGAGGCTGAGGGCGACCTCGGGCGGCGGCGGTGAGGCTGAGGGCGGCCTCGGGCGGCGATGAGGAGACGGCGGGGAGGGCGAGGGACGATTTGGGGAAGAATTGGTGGCCGGGGGGCGGGGTGGGTGGAAACCGCTGTTTAAGTGAAACGTAACGGTAGCGCGTTCCCGGAAGCGCGCTATAGCTAAGTTAGCTATAGCGCGTTTACTGAAACCCGCTACTGCTATTCCTTTCTCCTTTTTCCCTTTTTTATTTTATTTTTCTTTACATTTTATTTTTTCCCTTTCTCCTTTTTCTATTTATTTCATTTTCATTTACTTTTCTACTTGTTTTCACTTTATTTTATTTCCGTTAGCAGCAGCGCTTTACACGTAAGCGTGCTGCAGCTAAGGAGATTAGCAGTAGCGCTGGGCCATTATACGCGCTACTGCTAGGTTGGGCTAGCCATGTGCGCCCAGTTCAAACGTAGCAGCATCGCTTTTCGCTAGTACGCGCTATTGCTAAAGTCATAGCAGTAGCGCAGTTTATTTACATGCGCTGCTACTAAGTAGCAGCAGCGCTTGATTTTGTACAGTGCTACTGGTAAAATTTTGTGTATAGGCTTTTCCCTAGTAGTCTTCGGATTATGGCTGAAGAACTTCAATGTGAAGCCGAAAGTGGTGGATGGTCAACATGCGGAGTGCGGAGGTGCCATGGTGAGCAAACTATCCAATGTCACATGGCCCACTGGCACCTTTGTGGAAACCGTCAAGGGTGGAAGAAGCAGTGGTTCTATGTCACTAAGCCCCGTGACACCACCTGAGTCGCGGCTCCCGAATTCAAGTCCGGCCCCCCAATGCGGCTTACCTCCTGGCTAAAAAAGGGCCTGGACTGGTCGTCGTCAGATGAGATATCGGTGCTGCAGGCGCACGTCAAGAGCATGGTGGACAAGAACATCAAACTCGTCAATGTGATACAGGTGATGCTTTTTCACCGGATCATTCCCTGCCAAAGCCGAACTTGCCATCTATGGGAGTTCGATCCAACCAAGCACCAGAACTTGCGACAGTTCTTCGGCTCCACGCATGAAGATATCTAGAAGGTGCTTTTCAAGGCCAATCAGACATGGCCACAGACGTCCGAGCACCACGGATACGACCTGACCCATCTAGCCAGTCCGGTAAGTTTTATTCATACTTCAAGGTGTATCTCTTCCCATGCATTCAAGGAAGATGTCTAAGTTTCTCCATTTGTCTTCTCAGAACTAGATAAAGAAGGCGGAGCGGATCCAGTGTCCGGCTCCGTTGCCCGAAAACCCAGCTATCCCGCTCCTGACGAAGATGCTGGTTCCGGCGCCCTACCAGGCGCTGGAGAAGAAGGCCAAGAAGAAGGGATAGGAGACATGAAGCATCCTCCACCGTAGAGGCACTTCAGACACAACATCTGAAGATGCCAAAACCCACTCCTCCTCTGCCGAGAATGACAAGCAGGAGGAGGGAAAGCAATTCTCTCCCTGAGGGGGGAGGGAAGAAAAGGGCGACCTCCACGGATCTGGAGGCAGAGGCGGAGGCATCCAAGAAAGGGAGAGTCTCCCTTGCGGACGATTCTGAATCGGACACCGATAGCAGCTCTGAGTGGCGTCCCAGGAAGAAGCCAATGGCCGGATCGTAAGTACTCAAAGGCACTTACACACACATATATCCAGCTCCTTTACTTCGTGTTTTAATATGTTCGAATCATGCGCTGCAGTCCGGCTCTCACCCACCTCCTATTGGAAATATGCCCTAGAGGCAATAATAAAAAGGTTATTATTATATTTCCTTGTTCATGATAATTGTCTATTGTTTATGCTATAATTGTGTTATCCGGAAATCGTAATACATGTGTGAATACATAGACCACAACATGTCCCTAGTGAGCCTCTAGTTGACTAGCTCGTTGATCAATAGATGGTTACGGTTTCCTAACCATGGACATAGGATGTCATTGATAACGGGATCACATCATTAGGATAATGATGTGATGGACAAGACCCAATCCTAAGCATAGCACAAGATCGTGTAGCTTGGCGAAGCCCTGCTGGAATCCTGCTGCTTCCACCACCGCGCCGTCGTGCTGCTGGATATCCATCAACTTCTCCTTCCCCCCTTGCTGGATCAAGAAGGAGGAGACGTCTCTGCTCCGTACATGTGTTGAACGCGGAGGTGTCGTCCGTTTGGCACTAGGATCATCGGTGATTTGGATCACGACGAGTACGACTCCATCAACCCCGTTCTCTTGAATGCTTCCGCTCGCGATCTACAAGGGTATGTAGATGCACTCTTCTCTCTCTCGTTGCTAGATGACTCCATAGATTGATCTTGGTGATGCGTAGAAAATTTTAAATTTTTGCTATGATCCCCAACAGTGGCACCATGAGCTAGGTTTATGCGTAGTTTCTATGCACGAGTAGAACACAAGTAGTTGTGGGCGTCGATTTTGTCAATTTACTTGCCGTTACTAGTCTTATCTTGATCCGGCGGTATCATGGGATGAAGTGGCCCGGACCGACCTTACACGTACACTTACGTGAGACAGGTTCCACCGACTGACATGCACTAGTTGCATAAGGTGGCTAGTGGGTGTCTGTCTCTCCTACTTTAGTCGGATCGGATTCGATGAAAAGGGTCCTTATGAAGGGTAAATAGAAATTGGCATATCATGTTGTGGTTTTGGTGTAGGTAAGAAACGTTCTTGCTAAGAAACCTATAGCAGCCACGTAAAAATTTGCAACAACAATTAGAGGACGTCTAACTTGTTTTTGCAGCATATGCCGTGTGATGTGATATGGCCAAAAGGATGTGATGAATGATATATGTGATGTATGAGATTGATCATGTTCTTGTAATAGGAATCACGACTTGCATGTCGATGAGTATGACAACCGGCAGGAGCCATAGGAGTTGTCTTTATTTATTTATGACCTGCGTGTCAACATAAACGTCATGTAATTACTTTACTTTATTGCTAAAGCATTAGCCATAGTAGTAGAAGTAATAGATGACGAGACAACTTCAAGAAGACACGATGATGGAGATCATGATGATGGAGATCATGGTGTCATGCCGGTGACAAGATGATCATGGAGCCCCAAGATGGAGATCAAAGGAGCTATATGATATTGGCCATATCATGTCACTATTATTTGATTGCATGTGATGTTTATCATGTTTTTGCATCTTGTTTACTTAGAACGACGGTAGTAAATAAGATGATCCCTCATAATAATTTCAAGAAAGTGTTCCCCCTAACTGTGCGCCGTTGCGACAGTTTGTTGTTTCGAAGCACCACGTGATGATCGGGTGTGATAGATTCCAACGTTCACATACAACGGGTGTAAGACAGATTTACACACGCAATACACTTAGGTTGACTTGACGAGCCTAGCATGTACAGACATGGCCTCGGAACACAGAAGACCGAAAGGTCGAGCATGAGTCGTATAGAAGATACGATCAACAAGAAGATGTCAACATAAACGTCATGTCAATACACGTAGATGTCGATGAGTATGACAACCAGCAGGAGCCATAGGAGTTGTCTTTATTTATTTATGACATGCGTGTCAACATAAACGTCATGTAATTACTTTACTTTATTTCTAAATCGTTAGCCATAGTAGTAGAAGTAATAGTTGACGAGACAACTTCATGAAGACACGATGATGCAGATCATGATGATGGACATCATGGTGTCAAGTCGGTGACAATCATGATCATGGCTCCTCGAAGATGGACATCAAAAGGAGCAAAATGAGATTGGCCATATCATGTCACTATTTGATTGCATGTGATGTTTATCATGTTTTTACATCTTATTTGCTTAAAACGACGGTAGCATAAATAAGATGATCCCTCATTAAAATATCAAGAATTGTGTTCCCCGTAACTGTGCACCGTTGCTAAGGTCCGTTGTTCCGAAGCACCACGTGATGATCGGGTGTGATAGGTTCTAATGTTCGCATACAACGGGTGTAAGCCAGATTTACAAACGCAATACACTTAGCACTACAAAAAAAGACACATCCGTGACATTTTGGGCCGAAAGAATTTTTTTCCTGTCATACATATGACACTTCTATGACGATAATTGTGACAAAACCTGGTATCATCATAGATGTGGTGGGCTCCTACTTCTATGAACAGGACCCCGATCGATCGAGCCGGTTGGGGCTGGATGAACAGGACCCCATGGAGGGCTGGATGAACAGGACCACCCCGTGGAGGGCAGGATGAACAGTAGACGGTGGAGGGCAGGATGAACAGTAGCCCGTGGAGGGGTGGTTGAACAGGAGCCCGTGGAGATGGCTGGTTGAACAGTAGCTGGTGGAGTAGCGCGCGGTGGAGGCTGGATGAACAGGAGCCCGTGGATGAACAGTCGCAGGTGGAGGCTGGAGGAGGTCGACGGTGGATGAACAGTAGCTCGTGGAGGCTAGAGGGGGTCGACGGTGGAGATGAACAGTATCCCGTGGAGTCCCGTTTTGCGGTACGCCACACCCCTCTCGATGAACAGGACCCCCGTTTCGACCGTACCACTCCAACACAAGTCCGTTTCGTCCGTTTTGCGGTACGCCACACCTCTCCCGATCAACAGGACCCCCGTTTCGACCGTAGGAGGTCTGTTTCCTCCGTTTTGCGGTACGCCAGACCCCTCCCGATGAACAGGATCCCGTTTCGAACGTGGCCGGTCGAAAATAAGGCCGTTTCCTCCGTTCTACGATACGCCAGGCCTCGTTTCCATCGCCTATTCCGTCCAAGCCCTCCCGATGAACACGACGCATTCCGTTGCCTCCCCATGAACATGACGCATTATGTTGCCTGCCCATGAACACGACGCATTCCGTTGCCCCCACATGAACACGACAACGACGCTGTTTCTCCGTTTTGACCCAGCCATGTACACGAGCCCTGGCCGTACATATGCGCGAGTAGGCATTCGAGACCCCGCCCGTATATACACATACATGGCCGTATTTTCTTTCTTGCACCCTGGCCACTGTACGTACGTGTACCTGCTATGTACGCGCCTCTACTACGACACGTGCGCGCCTCTACTACGACACGTGCGTGCCTCCTCATCGACCAGTATGTACGTACACGTTCGCGACCAGAATTACAATGCTACGTACGCTTCAACCAGGTGGGTCCCGACTATCAGGCACTTCCTTGCCTGCGAAGATGTAGCTGGTGGGTCCCAGCAGTCAGGGGGCGAATCGTTTTTTTTGCCCGGACGCACTTCCTTGCGTGCGAAGATGTAGCTGGTGGGTCCCAGCAGTCAGGGGGAAACATTTTTTTTTCGCGAAATACAGTGGCCCGACCGGTGGGTCCCAGCTGTTAGGTGGAGGAATCATTATTTTCCTCGTAATAAGGAGGCACTTCCTTACTGCGGCCGTGGACCCAGATGTCAGCCTCTCCACGTACAGTCCACGTCTGATGGAAGTCGTTCCTTGACCATGTTGACCATGCCGCACCGAGAGCACCAGGGCGGTGGAAGACGGCGAGGCCTAGGAAGGGGACGACACGGAGGCAGGGAAGACTCGGCAGTTGTTTCCCACGCGGAGGGGAATACGACTGTACGAGGGTTTACTGGTTCATCTGTCGTTGCCGGAGAATAACAGCAGGTGTGCGTGAGTAGAGGGATGGCTAGGCCAGCGATGGGAGTATGGTCGGGCGGTGAGGCCTGCGTGGCAGCATAGCCGGTCGCGAGGAGGAGGGAGCAGGCAGTCCCGCCGGCGCTTGTTTGAGCGACTGGAGCAGGAAGAGCAGAGATTGAAGAAGCACGACGACTGTTGGATGGACATCCAACAGTCAGTGCTTGTGCGTCAACCTTTTTTTAGGAAAGCCTCAAATCTGTGGAAAACAGCATACAACCCATCTGCCATTATTTCTAATAATTTACAACCCATTTGCTAATTCTTAAGGTTTTTTGGAGCCCATATTCTTTTTGTTAGCATTACAGCCCATATTGTGGCAACGGTTAAAAAATTATACAAAATTTTGCATATTTCGGTGCGGTCTGAACTGTTTTTAATCCTGAAATTTTGACTCACATTCAAACTGATTTTAAAAATAAATGTATATCAATATAAAATCCAACAAATTCTCCACGCATAAAAATTAATGTAATTTAAAATCTTGAAATGAAAAAAAGATATTTGAAACTAATTGCCGGTTTGATGTGTTTTAAAAATGTACAACCCATTTCTCATTACTGATGGGCCATTTTCTCGGCTAGCCGAATGAAAGCTCTCCTCGTCTTGAAAGATTTGCAGCCGAACAGGCCTGACAAAGCGACTTACTTGGCAAATCACAAAAAACTGGGCTGTGGCCGTGGACCCAGCTGTCAGCCTCTCCACGTACAGTACTCTTCTGATGGAAGTCATTCCTTGAGCACGTTGACCACGTCGCGTGGAGAGCACCACGGCGGTGGACGACGACGAGGCCTAGGAAGGGGACGACGCGGCAGTGGAAGCCCGCGCGGAGAGGACTACGAGGGTTCACTGGTTCAGCTGCGGTGTGAGGCTGCCGTCGCCGCAGGGCCTGGCCAGCGGTGGGAATAGTAGGGGGCGGTGAGGCCTCTGCGGCAGCACAGCCGACCACGGGAGGCAAGAGCATGCGGCACGACCGACGCTGCTTTGGGCGGCTGGAGCAAGAAGACCAGAGGTTGAAGAAGCACTACGGCCGTTGGATGGACATCGTACGGTCACTAGAGCTAGAATCGTTCATATTGACTAAGTTGACAAAGCCCTTCGTCCCCGTCAACTTAGTAGGCCCACAAGTTAGCCTCCCAGCAAGGTGGGTCCCAGCTAGCCAGGGGAGTATTCATTTTTTTGTGCGTAATAAGGAGGCACTTCCGGTGGGTCCGAGCTGACAGCGGGGGGGGGGGGCATTTTTTTCGCGAAATACGGTGGCCTGTCCGGTGGGTCCCATCAGTCAGGGGGAAACAATTTTTTTCGCAGAATACTGGTGGCCCGTCCGGTGGGTCCCCGCTGTTAGGTGGAGGAATAATTATTTTGCACATAATAAGGAGGCACTTCCTTGCTACGACCGTGGACCCAGCTGTCAGCCTCTCCACGTACAGTCCACGTCCAATGGAAGCCGTTCCTTGACCATGTTGACCACGCCGCGCCGAGAGCACTAGGGCAATGGACGACGGTGAGGCCTAGGAAGGGGACGACGCGGAGCCGGGGAAGACGCGGCAGTGGATGCCCACGCGGAGAGGAGTACGAGGGTTCGCTGGTTCGGCTGCGCTACCGTCGCCGCAGAATAACAGGGGGTGTGGGTGAGTGGAGTGGAGGGATGGCCTGGCCAGCGGTGGGAGTAGTACGGGGGTGGTGAGGCCTCCGCGGCAGCACAGCCATCCACGGGAGGCAGGAGCAGGCGGCACGACCAGCGCTGCTTTGGGCGGCTGGAGCAAGAAGACCAGAGGTTGAAGAAGCACTACGGCCGTTGGATGGACATCGTACGGTCAGTCGATCTAGAATCGTGCATATTGACTAAGTTGACAAAGCCCTTCGTCCCCGTCAACTTAGTAGGCCCACTGTACTGGGTACCAGCTAGCAGGGGGAGTATTCATTTTTTTGTGCGTAATAAGGAGGCACTTCCTTCTGTTTGAAGATATAGCTGGTGGGTCCGAGCTGTCAGCGGCGGTAACATTTTTTTTGCGAAATACAGAGGCCTTTTCGGTGGGTCCCAGATGTCAGGTGGAGGAAATCATTATTTTGCGCGTAATAAGGAGGCATTTCCTTGCGTGCGGCCGTGGACCCAGCTGTCAGCCTCTCCATATACAGTCCACTTCAGATGCATGTCGGTCGTTGACCACGCTGACCACGCCACGCCGAGAGCACTAGGGCGGTGGACGACAGCGAGGCCTAGGAAGGGAATGACACGGAGGCACGGAAGACTCGGCCGTTGTTTTTGTTTCCCACGCAGAGGGGAGTACGAATGTACGAGGGTTTACTGGTTCGTCTGTCGTCGCCGGAGAATAACAGCAGGTGTGGGTGAGTAGAGGGATGGCTAGGCCAGCGATGGGAGTACGGTGGGGCGGTGAGGCCTGCGCGGCAGCACAGCCGGCCGCGGGGAGGAGGGAGCAGGCAGTCCCGCCGGCGTTTGTTTGAGCGGCTGGAGCAGGAAGAGCAGAGATTGAAGAAGCACGATGGCCGTTGGATGGACAACCAACAATATACATGCCATCTGTGGAAAGCCTCTAATCTGTGGAAAATAGCATACATCCCATCTGCCATTATTTCAAATAATTTACAGCCCATTTGCTAATTCTTACGGGTTTTTTGGAGCCCATATTCTTTATGTTAGCATTACAGCCCATATTGTGGCCACGGTTAAAAAATTATATGAAATTTTTGCATATGTTGGTGCGGTCTGAATTGTTTTTAATCAATATAAAATCCAATAAGTTGTCCACGCATAAAAATCAATGCAATTTAAAATCTCGAAATGAAAAAAAGATATTTGAAAATAATTGCCGGTTTGATGTGTTTTAAAAATGTACAGCCCATTTCTCATTACTGATAGGCCATTTTCTCGGCCAGCCGAATGAAGCTCTCCTCGTCTTGAAAGATTTGCAGGCCAGCATGCCTGATAAAGCGACTTATTTGACAAATCACAAAAGAACTGGGCTAGCCATTTTCAGAAACAAAAAAAACTACTGGGCTCGTATGTGGTAAACATAAAAGAAAAGGCTGTCTAGATAGTCCAGAGTGTCCCGCACAACCCAGTTGACACCCTGCTTCCGTCTCAAAAACAAATTAGATAAATGCCACTCCAATTATGGAGATTCACAAAAATGCCACTACAATTTCCAAACTTTGAAAAATGCTACTGCAATTTTTGCAAACTTTGAAAAACGCCACTCCAGACTTCGAAAAATGCCACTAGAAATGGCTTTTTCAAAGTTTGGAAATTGCAGTGGCATTTCTCGGATACACTAGATTTGGAGTGGCATTTATCAAAATAACCCAAAACAAAAATAACTGGGCGAGCTGCTGGGTCCCTGGTGTCAGCCGCTCGTTGTGCAATTCTTTCGTTTATTGACTACGTTGACAATGGCATGGGACCCAGATGTCAGAAATCCACTAGGAGGAGCCATTTTTTATTGGCTTGAAATAAGGAGGCACTTGCTTGCGTACTGACATGACCTTGGCGGGTCCCTGCTGTCATCCTCTCCATGTACAATACCTGTTAGTCATGCTTCAAAACTGATCGGCACGCCATTAAAAAAATAAAGGTCGATAACTAATGTGGCACCTCGGGCCAATGCGGCCAGATCACATTTTGCACAAGAAATTACACACCATGTTTCGTTGACATGTGGTCCTGTTCCAACATATCAGTGAGATGACAGCGAGTAGTAGGAGTATTTCTGAAAGGACGTGTAGGCCGGGGCGCCTCTTCATGAACCGTGGCAAACTCACAACCATCCACCGACTCTTCGCCTTTCCCTCTCGATTTGGAACTGCCGTCGCACGCTCTTCCTCTCCCTCCTCCATTTTCCTTCAGCCCTTCACCCTTTCTTCTGCCATTGTTCGATCATCTTCTCCATGGAGGAAACAGGCCAGAAACGACCCCGTTATTCTTGCCCCGATATGAAAGATGACGTGGTGGAGGAACTCATTGATCGGTGTGACGTCATCACCTCGGCTAGCATGGAAGGTTCATTCAAGCCCATTCTCGACTCAACTAATAACATCATTACAAAGAACCCAAGAGTCAAGGAGCGGTTTGATCTCCGCGATCTTCTTCGCCGTGACCCTGTTGACTGGCGCCAGCACGACGGAGGCCTCGCCCTGTGCCAGTTGATGCCGCTTGATAATGATACGTATGATGTTAAGATGCCATCGCTTGAGGGCAAGGCTTGGGCGGGCGCAAATGGAGATTGGGTTATTTACATTGGGTCCAACTGTGAGTGGGAACTTGTGAATGTGTACACTCGTCACCGGGTTCCACTTCCAAAAATCTCAGCACACTGCCGAGAGGTTGAGCACACCGGTAATGTACGCATGTTCAAACACGATCATGGTGACTGTCTTCTGCGGAACATAGCAATTTTTCGAGTTCCCAACCGCTCTTGGAATTACAACAACTATCAAGTTGTTTCTATCTTCGACAAGCTTATTGCCGTCCTTTGTTGTTCGACTCGATGGATATTGCTCAAAAATCAGTTTCTGTACACGGATGAGTACTGTGATGCAATTCAATACGAGGGCCTTGTGTTTGCTGCCACCACTCATGGCACTGTTTTTGCATGGCATCCTAGTAGTTTCGATACGTTTGTCTTCCACCGTAATTATAATTGTTTCATCCACATGCATGCGGGTTAGCAAGTTTCCCTTTACTGATTAGCCTTCTTCTTGTGTTTCCAAGGTCCTGTGAACATCCCACCACCTATACTTGAAATTTTTTATAACCAAGGGGGAGATGACGATGGTGATGATCACGAGCATGAGGACGAGCAGCACCGATATACTCTGTGGCACCTGGCAACTAATTCCGATGGATCACCTCTTCTTGTGTGTATACAACCCACTAATGATGATACTGCTAAGGTAGCAGGTGTCTCCCATGGTCGCACTCTCCCGACCTATTCCAACACCCGTTGCATGTTATTCAGGATGGATACTAGTGTGCTAGCGCCAACTCCTTCTCCCTGGCATAGAATTGATAGTCTTGGAGAAGACTCGCTCTTCCTTGGACAAAACTATCCGATGATGGTGAAAGGCGATCCAACTGCTGTTGACACATTTATGAGAAGCAATTGTGTCTATACCTCGGACATTTGGGTGGTTCCCTACCCTCGTACTGATATAGTAGGCCACTTCAGCCTAGATGATCGGTCCTGCGTTGGTCTCCAGATCGACAACAGATGGCCTGTCCCAGAGAATCACTTGTGGTTCAAAGAAGCGTTTCCAACGCTGCGGAATGGTTGAGTTGAAGTTCATTTCATGGCTTGTTATTTGTTGTGTGGTGAAAACTTTAGTATTTATAATGTATCCTCGTTGTCGATGTGGGTTGATGACCTGTTGTATGTAGTAAAATGATATGCCTGTGATAAACTTACTAAATTTATGAATTGCTTTCGAGTCGCTTCTCTAAATTTGTACTAGCTTCACATGCTTCGCGCATCGGGCGGGTGTTTTTACTGTAGCCATATGTTAATGTGTTCGTTGTACGTAACCAGCACCTCGAATCCTCGATACTAGTATACTATATACTAGTAGGAGTAAGTAGTAGGAGTAGTAGGGTGGCATGGGCCAGAACAAGCATTCACGTCCAAGAGTACGGCACACGCCACCACCATGACATCCATCTGACACTATATTATATCTTGGAGTCTGTGCTAGAGCAATCTCTTCAGCCTCATCGTTTCTCTAACTTCAGCCATCGCGCAGCGGGCGAGGTGGGGGTTTGCCGATAGTCGGTTTCCTTAACTGCGATCCCACTTGTAAGGCCAACTCCAACGCACAACCCCAAACGGACCTCCGTTTTGCACGAACTCCAACGATAATTTTGACTAGAAAAGCAAGACCAAAGAAAACAAGAACCACAAGAATACATTTTACTACTCCTGTAAGTTGGATTAGTGCCTTCTTGATGCATTCATTGTTGATCTGCGAAGGCTCGATCTTGCGTGCTTCTTTCTTCTTCGAGTGTAAAGAAGTAGATGTTGCTTCCTCGCATCTAATCTCATGTCTAGCCTCTATTTTAGTGGGAGTATCAACAAGTGCACTAATCTCATCCGAGTGCAGAACCGAAGATTTGGTCAGGTTCTTCCTCCTTTTGCCGACACGTGGGACATCTAGCATCCAGGCCGTGTCATGAAAGAAAATAGAGTGGTAGTTGAAGCCACAAGATGTGCATCTTGGGTTAAACTGTAAATAGAATCTTACTACTCTTGAGTAACTCCAAAAGCGGCCACCGAAGATCTTTATTGGATTTGTTTTTCATCACCAGCACGTCGAGGTGAAAGATGTGCAGGTTCAGTGGGTCCTCTTGCGTTTTCACTGACATGTGGGGCCGCATGTGAGCAAACAGATGATGGGCTCCGCGCGTCCGCTGGCTGGCTGAGAAGAGAGATAGAGGAGGGCTGAGCACGGACTGCAGGAAATTTGTTCTAGGTACCTCGATATAGGCTCGATATAGTGGGGTGGCATGGGCCATAACTCAGTAGCATTGACGTCTAGCAGTACGGCACACGCCACCCACACGAGTCCCATCCGACACCAATTTTCTTGGAGTCCGTGCTACATCCATCTCTTCTCCCTCCTATTTTCTCAGCCATCGCGCAGTGGGCAGGGTGGGGGTTTGCCGATAGTCAGTTTGCTCAACTGCGGTCCCACTTGTAAGTGAAAATGCAACACCGCACACATTCCCGCTTGAGCGACGTGCCAGACCAATCGTGTGGGGGTGCGACGCGAACACGGCAGGCTTTTCCTTTTGAACTCGTAACTTGTAAATTTTGGTTCTGCTCCATGGCTCGACCGATAGATAGAAAATAACGATTTTGCCTAGAGTAATGAGAAGTTTGGTTCTGGCGCCGTTCATGCATGGAGTACGTAAGAAAATTATGAAGTTGATGCGAAAGGTAAGATAATTACTGTAGTATCATATTCTACTACATGGATTTGACGGAAAGATAAAAATACATACGGATCCATCAACGTTCAATGACATCCTCATGCCCTAGTGTGCCAGGTCACCAACCGATGTGTGAGGAGCAGCGGCGTTGGCAGCGAGCTCAACATGCTTCTGAATAGTGCCGTCCAAGGTTGCCCTACGCTCCAAGAAGGCCAGCGTCCTATCGTCCTCCTCTTGCATGTAGTAGTCCTTGTGGACGATTTGCGCGTAGACGTGAGTGATTATGTCGATGGTGTCTTGCTGCGCCAGGCGCTGCGCGACGAGCGCGACCTTGAGGTGGACATTCTCCGGTGCGACGGCGGGCAGTTGCAGGGCCACTAGTGCATCGAAGAGGTTGTTACCATAGTGGCCGTTGAGGGTGGCGGGCATCGCAGAGCCTGGGCGCGTCGGCTGGAGGCTTACGTCAATGTCGTCCGCAAGCTTCTTGACGACGGTGAACTTGTCGAGGAAACCGACGAGGACCTCGTCGAACAAGGAGACGAAGTTGTCATCCAAGCGCCCCCTCGCCCTGGCAGCCTCAAGCAATACTACCTGGAGACATTCCTCGGTTCTGGGCCGCAGGCCAGCGTCGTGGACCATCTGGCACAGCCGGCTGATGCTCGCGCTCATCGCCTCCATGGGTCTAGCGTAGCTTCTAGTCAACTGATCTTGCGATTCGAGTGATCACTCAACCCTTGGTTAGCGTGCGTAGGTGCGTAAGATTTCGTACTACTCCTCGGCCCTCTACTGCACCTGCCTTTAGCTGTATGATAGGTGGGCCGGCCACCCCCTAGGGCCACGTGTCATTCACCCAAAGGCAGTTGTCATAAGTCAATGAATCTGCGCCCCCTCCATGCCGGTGCAGTATAGTCATCTCATCGGACCTCTAGTTGGGGCCAAACGAGAGAAGTTTGATGTTTACTAGTTTATTGGTCCCCTTTGCATTTTGCGCCAAGTTTTGACCTTTGATTTAACTAATAAAATGTTAATGCATGTAAACAAAAATGTTGTGTAAGTCACCTTATGAAAACCAAATAATCCCAAAATACTTAGGCACGATGCATTAACTCCCTCCTTATTTCTTATTTCATGACATATCAACCACTGAGAGATGTGGGCCGTGCATGCTTTCAATGACTTGAGACTACCAAACATGACATGCAGTGTTTAGTTCATTGCATGTAATCCTATTAGTACTCTAGTTAGGAGTAGCAAAAAAACATTAAGTTCTCTCGCCGACAGGAATAAAACACCATGTATTTATTTACAGAGGGAGTAGTACATTTTTGGTGACATGCATTACCAGATATTGCTAGTCAAATACTAAAATCCAGATGGACGTGGTAGTACTCCTAAATCCAGATGGTGGTGCTACTAGTACTAGTAGTAGTACTACCAATGTAGGAGTAGTAGTAGGAGTACTAGCACTATACTATCCGTTGGTCAAATTATTATGTGCTGCTCCTCACAGTGAAGTGACAAGACCCTGCGCCGGAGATGACACCTGAGTATAGGCGCTATGTTCGGC
This sequence comes from Triticum dicoccoides, assembly GCF_002162155.2. Lineage (NCBI taxonomy): Eukaryota > Viridiplantae > Streptophyta > Magnoliopsida > Poales > Poaceae > Triticum > Triticum dicoccoides. The sequence continues at coordinate 142,589,102 of NC_041380.1, read as the reverse complement.
ATACCATGGTCAGCCTCACCATCTGCAGTCACTATCATCATGGTTGTAGAGCTAGCCTGCTTACAGCAGTCACTATCATCATGGTTGTAGAGCTAGCCTGCTTACAACTAGCCCTGTTCGACATAATTTCCCGTGTGTAGATGCCCGTGCATTGCACGGAACACCAAGATTGGGGGTGGACGGCTCCGGCAGCGGCCATCGCGCCAGATTTTTCCACGACCTTCTACTCCTAGATGTGGTGGGGAGGAGATGAGCCAGATTGTGAGAGACAAGGAGTTGTTTGTAAATAGGGAACAAGTGCGGGCATCTTTTTGCAAAAAATGGAGAAGCTTGGTTTGTATGTGTCAGATCTAGATCTGACGGCTATTGGTGAAAGATGGGAGGCACAACATCATCACCAACTCAGGACCTGTTTGATTCGCAGGATTTTGAAAACACAGGAATAGGACACGGCAATATTACAAGTTTCAAACTGATATTACAAATGTTAGGAGTAATGCTGCACCTACGAAGAGGGAATTACTAAGAAGTTTACGTAAGAACTTTCGTTACTTTAGGTGGATGCAGCATTATCGTACAAACTAAAATCCACCGCCCTGACAAGTCACTAATGGGCAAATAAGTTTTCGAGTCTCTGGCCACTTGATGTTTCAAAAACAAATTCAGCTTCTACGGAGAAATGAGCTCCACCATGTACCCGCGCGGGTGTGGCTGGGCACGAAGCATGAGTACGTGCACGATGCACCTATTCTCTTCTTGTATACATACACCACCTACGTGGGGTTGTGTGAGAGATATACAAACCTAGAGAGATATAGTGTGTGGGTTCTTGAGAGTTTTTGTG
>NC_041380.1:142485902-142587904 GCF_002162155.2 Triticum dicoccoides | reverse complement strand
CCTCATGTATTAAGGGAGATCGATCGGCATCCATGCATATGTGCAGGAGATGAATAAGGTTGGGAGAGAGACAAAGCTAGAGTGTTGGAGGGGGTGGTAGTGGAGTTGCTTCTAACAAATGGTGGGATAGGCTTGCTAGACAAACGGAGGGCACGCCCGCAATATCAATAAGAGAGGAGATGGCTGCTTGTTGTCTGTGCACGTGTGTGTGAGAGACGGGTCAGGAGACATGCACGAATGATGAGGGGGGACGATGTGGCTATGGTAAGCAGACATGACTACATAGGAAGATCAATCGCCCTGTGTAAGAGAAAGGAGAGACATAACTTGTGAGGTACGTTGATCGATGGGGGGGGGTAGTTAAAGTCGATCTAGGTATATGTTGGGAGATCGATCGGTATACATGCATGTGTGTGTTAGAAGCAAATGAGGCACGAGGAGAAGGATAGAGAGAGAGGGATGCATGTAGGAGGTGGTACGAGAGGCATACTATATCGAGGGGGAGGAGTGTGCGAGTACGAGAACGATGAAAAGAGTGGTGGGAGTGAGGCATGGACGGTGACAAGAGAAGAGGGGAAGCTTGTGTTTGTGCTAGGCACACTTGGCTAGAGAGGCATATCGATCGATGTGTGCCATAAAGAAGGAGCTGGGGGGCCTACACACACCATGGGTGAACGACCTAAAGTGAAAAGACGAATTTGCGCGATGGAGCTAGAGCATGCTGAGGGAGGGTGAGAGGGATGCGGGCGTGTGCATGCACAAGAGAAAGTTAGCGCTAGCTACAAAGATAAGAGGGTTGTGTGGGTGTAAAAGATGAATAGAGATCATATATACTTCATTATAAAAAGCGAATTCGGATATTTGAAGAATTTATCATAGTGTTTCAAACCGACGGATGTGTGAATATATATAACAGTGATACACATGGTGTGGTTATGAACATGGTATACTACATTTAATATATTTTATCTCTACTCTTATTAAAAATGGAGTTATTGATGATGGTGTGCCTGCCATCCTGCATTATAGGCCGTCTAATTTATATCTGGCGGATAGCAAGGAAACTATGATGGTTGAAGTTGGCAACAATCATGATTGTAGATTCTTATTGAAATAGAGAAACAAATTCAAATTTAGTTCGAATTGCAGCAGTAGTATAGACATTTGGAATGCACTAAAATGTTGGTATCAGTAGGTTACATGCATTATACAGCAAGAGAAAAAATTTAATCAGACATAACATGGATTCATACCCCCTCCTTCCATCTATATAGGGCGTAATGAGATTTTTAAGACCGCCTTTGACTATTGACAAGATTAATAGTACATGACATGCACAATGTGAAAATTATATCATTGAAAGAACCTTTCACAGACGAATTTAACGGTGTGCTTTGTGTAAGTTGCATGTCATATATCATTGCTCTAATATTTGGTCAAAGTTAGCATCGAAAAACGCATTAGGCCCTATATAGATGGAAGGAGGGAGTAGCTTTGAATAGCATTTGTATAGTAAAACGGGGCAAGACTCTCTCTTTGTGTGGTGTGAATAGTTTTATTTTGTTTGTTTTCTTTTTGGTCGAGGGAAGTGCGAATTGATTTGGTACGTACAAGTACAATATTACTACACGTTAGGCTTGTCCCTAAAATTCAACCCGCGTCTTGTTATATCCCGAAAATTCAGATATCGTGCTCCCAAAACTGGTGCCTTCACAACCCACGCCTTGCTATCCCGAAATTACAACGCGCGCGAAAACTCCCTCCAGCTGCCAATTCCCGACACGCGAAATCCCCCTTCTAACCTTGAGCCGAAAGGGCCGCTAGTTCAAATCGGTGGGGGGTACTTTTGTAACACACCCTACATTTTGGATAAGCGCGTTCCTAAGTCATGCTTCACCCCCTACCATCGCCCCCTTTTCGCCATTCGAAATCCCAGGCCGCCATAACCTCTCCGCTCCAGCCGCGAAACCCCATCCTCCTTCGTCCACCACATCACCGCTGCCCAGCCGGAGCCTCTTCCCCGACAACGTCGTCCACCGCAACAGCTCGACGTCCCTCATCCACCTCCCTGAATGAGGATCCGTCGTCCATCTCGCCGTCTCGCCGGTTCAGCCGTCTCGTCCTCCACCTCCAAGGAGCTGCTCCGACGATCGCCTCATCTATCGCGGCTGCTCCATCCCCACAGCGCCGCCTTAACCCGCTCTACCGGAACCGCATCATCCTCATCGACTCCTAGGACGAAGCTGAGGCCTACTCGGCGCCACCAAAGAGGTTGTACACTCATCGCATCGCACCTTCTCCTTAACTCGACCTCCCGGCGCCGACGGTGCTCCATCCCGCACCCCCATGGAGCGGCTACCTTGAAGCCGATGCCACAGGCGACATCTCCATGGCGGCTCTCCCCCAGTGCAAGGCCCCTTCGGCGGCGGTGTCCATACCAGCCGGATCTGCTACTTCTGCTCTGGCTCTTGCTAGATCGATCGCTCGCTCGCCCAGCTGCTGCTGCTGCTCTCCCCCTCGCTCGTGCTGCTGCTCTGCTCCGATTAAGCCACACTTCAGTCGACTGAATCGACTTTTGGGTCAGTCGATTTTCAGGGGTTGGGGGGGCTCGCCGGAGTTAAGGAAGAACCACCCGCAGCGGGAACGGGGGCTCGCCGGAGAGGTACCCCACTATCTATCTTAGGGTTCAGGGTGGGGGCGGGTGGCCTAGAGGGCTGGCCGGGGCGGCGGTGGCGAGTTGTTTCAGGGCAGCGAGGCGGCGCTAGGGCCGGCGGTTCGGCCGGTGGTGGCTGGCGGCTCAGGGGGGTGCAGGTTGAAGATGAACTGCATGCCCTTCCTAAACTACATGTCAAGTGCCTCTCTGCTACCATTGCGTTCAGTTTCGACAGTAGCATTCAGATTCCATAGTAAATTTCAGTTTTGACAGTTAAGTTCAGAGTCAACAGTTTTTACCTCATCTGTTGTAGTCAGGTGGTTTTTGGTGATGTTAATTTTACATCCATTTTACATCATCTATTGGAGATGCTATTAGAATCCCACTTGAGATTGACGATGTATGTCTTGTGCTGCTTCAACGTTGATGTCTTACGGCTCACTGGAGCTGCTCCAACGACAGAACGATCCATCACAACAGAGCAGTGCCCTGGACGCCGTCTACAGATTCCTCAGATCTTCCTCCACACCTCCGACAACCACCTCTGCCTCAACTGCTTCAGCGACCAGCCCAATCATGCTGAGGTCGACACGGCTACGGCAAAGAGGTTGTACACTTGTTGCATCACTTATTACTATACATTCATGTCGATCCATTAGGGCTATTTTGGTTCAATGGAAAAACATCGATCCACTGGTTGTTACCATCACTCTAAATTTCTGCATGCTCTCCTTACATAATCTCACCATATTTTTTTGTATGCATGTCAGATATTGTACACAGTCATGCTGAACATGTAGGGAAAAAGAGAAGAGTTTTGCGCGGGAATACAATATCATGCAGACATTGCTCCATGGTGGGTTCAATGGCAAACCCTCCCCACCCCTCTCCAGATTTTAATCCAGAGGAAGATATCTGTTCTGAGGCGGATTCAGACGCCGCTGACCACTCCTATTTACCCCCAAGGTGTTTGCTCTACCTTGGCATGATGATGTTAGTCATATCATGCATATGTTGCCTTGCAGTGCCTACTTTTGACATCATATATGTCATCTTCTTAGTATAGACATGTTCTGTAATGCCAGCTGTTTAGTTTCTATATCATATATGGGAATTATGCAGTCTCATGTCTTTTAGCCAGCCATAATATATGTGAAATGTGCAATGCCATCCTGTTTAACTAGACATCATATATTTGAATGATATCTTTCCCATCCTTTTCTTCATTACATTTCCATTTGTCGACAATGTTTGTACATTAAACTACTCTTCCTGTGAATCAGCCATTTGGGTGGGAGATGGAAAAATCTAGAGTGAAAACAAGGCCTTCAGAGCAGACAGTGCTATTTGTCGAAGCAGATCTCTTGTTGGGTCCCGATAGCTCCTCAGAGATGGATTCAAAGACAGATGATCAGTCCTATTCCCCCACTGAGCTGTATGCTCTAACTTGGCACGGTTATACTGCTCATATCATGCATATGGTGTCTTGCATTGCATACTTTAGACATCATATACACAATATTCAACACCATGTTCTTAGTTCAGACATCATATCGAATGCCCTCTGTTTAGCATATAAATCACCTATGTAAATTAAATGATGCGATCCTGATTACTTAGATAACATGTAGGTGAATTATGTCATGCGATCCTGTTTAGTTATTCATCATATCTTTGAATTATGTTATGCTATGCTATCTAGTTTTGATAGACATCATATATGTGAAATTATGTCATGCTATCCTGAAAGGATCGAGAAGAGGTGTCTAGAGGGGGGTGATTAGACACTAAGTGCCAAAAGTTGCAGTTTTTAATCTTCTTAAGTTTAAGTGGAGTTTAAGCACAAGTTTAACAAACACAATACATATCAAGCAAGCATGCAATGAGTATATGAGCAGCGGAAAGTAAAGCATGCAACTTGCAAGAATGTAAGAGAAGGGTTTAGAGTATTCAAACGCAATTGGAGATACATATGTTTTTGTCGTGGTTCCGATAGGTGGTGCTATCGTACATCCACGTTGATGGAGACTTCAACCCACGGAGGGTAACGGTTGCGCGAGTCCACGGAGGGCTCCACCCACGAAGGGTCCACGAAGAAGCAACCTTGTCTATTCCATCACGGCCGTCACCCACGAAGGACTTGCCTCACTAGCGGTAGATCTTCACGAAGTAGGCGATCTCCTTGCCCTTACAAACTCCTTGGTTCAACTCCACAATCTTGTCGGAGGCTCCCAAGTGACACCTAGCCAATCTAGGAGACACCACTCTCCAAGAAGTAACAAATGGTGTGTTGATGATGAACTCCTTGCTCTTGTGCTTCAAATGATAGTCTCCCCAACACTCAACTCTCTCTCACAGGATTTGGATTTGGTGGAAAGAAGATTTGAGTGGAAAGCAACTTGGGGAAGGCTAGAGATCAAGATTCATATGGTTGGAATGGAATATCTTGACCTCAACACAAGTGTAGGTGGTTCTCTCTCAAAAATGTGTATTGGAAGTGTAGGTCTGTTCTGATGGCTCTCTCCCCGAACAAAGAGTGGGTGGAGGGGTATATATAGCCTCCACACAAAATCTCACCGTTACACACAATTTGCCAAACTCGGTGGGACCAAATGGTTAAACTCGGTCGGACTGATTCAGCAAACCTAGTGACCGTTAGGGTTTTCGGTGGGACCGACTGGATCAACTCGGTATGACTGATGTGCTAGGGTTAGGGTAAATCCAAAACTCGGTTTGACCGATTACTCAAACTCGGTGGGACCGATTTGGGTAATAAGTGAAATAGAGAGTTGGCCAAGCAAACTCGGTGGGGCCGATTGCATATCTCGGTGGGACCAAAAATATTGCAACAGGTAACAGAGAGTTTGCAAGCCCATCTCAGTGAGACCGAGATCCCATTAGTGAGACCGAACTGATTAGGGTTTCTGGCAGTGGCTATGTCAACTGAACTCGGTGGCTCTGGATAGAAAGAATCAGTGGGGCCGAGTTGGATATTTGGTGTAGGACATATTTGGAAGTGAGAAAGTGGTTGAGGGCTTTGGAGCATATCACTAAGCACTTTGAGCAAGCAAGCTATTAAGCGACACCTCATCCCTTCTTAATAGTATTGGCTTTCCTATAGACTCAATGTGATCTTGGATCACTAAAATAGAAAATGCAGAGTCTTGATCTTGAAGCTTGAGCCAATCCTTTGTCCTTAGCATCTTGAAGGGGCTCCACATCCTCTAGTCCATGCCACTCCATTGTTGAACTTATCTGAAACATACTAGGTAAAAGTGTTAGTCCAACAAGAGATATGTTGACATTAATTAGCAAAACCACCCAGGGAGCACTTGTGCTTTCAATCTCCCCCTTTTTGGTAATTGATGACATCATACATCAAAGATTTAGATAAAGATATAGAGAATAGCAAGTAAAGCTTTGGAAAGACATGTAACATGCATAGGCTCCCCCTACATGTATGCAATCATGTGAATATTGAATATAGGAGCATGTGAATGCGTAAACATGACAGAGTAAGCAATGTGTTACATGTATCTTGGCTATATGCATCAGAGCAAATGATGTGAATGTGAGAAATGTACCTTCATGCTCATGAGTCCTTCTTGCAAACAGTATGTACATCAGCAAGAATTTCTCATTCACATGACTGTGATGCATATACTTACCTTGTGGTCTTGAGTTGGCTTAGGATGGGATGAACCTGCGCAAACAAGGTTAAATAACACAGATACACCTACTGACCAGAGCAAGCAAGAGAGACCACAAGAGAACCAAGACTGGGATGACATGTAGAGTGAGTACTAAGTACCACATTGGATATAGACATGTCCCCAAAGATAAAGATATGCAATAAAATCAGAGATTTCCTTCCTTAGATTTCTTGCTCCCCCTGAATCTGCATGGGATATTGGGAGAAGATAGGGAACAGAGAATCAGAGCAACAAAAAGGAATCAACAGAGCTTGAGCTAAAGCAAGCAACCAACATGTCTTTCCCCTCTTAATGACATGTGACATCTCTCCTCTTGAACACCAAGCATCTGGGGTCTTTGATGATATTACTTTCTCCTAGTTGAGAAACTCTCTCCCCCTGAGTATTCTATCTTTCTCCCCTATAGGAAGGATTAAGCTTTGATGTGATCTCTCTCTTAAGCTTTGATGTGATCTCTCTCTCCCCCCCTTTGACATAAATTTCCAAGAAGGGCTCTTCTGGACATGTGATACAAATGGGTTGGTCCTCGAGTCATAGAGCAAAGCAGCATGTCTAATATGATGCTAGTAGAGGACAAGAATCATTGAGTGGAGCTGGAGCAAAAAGAAATCAGGAATAAGTGACAAGTTGGTTTTCCTGTGATGGAATCGGTGACTCTGAGTTGTGTGCTTCGGTTGCACCAAAAGATTTCGGTTGGGCCGAAGAGAACAAACCGGTGTGACCGAGTTCATTAGAGTGAAACCACTTGTCACCTCAGCTCACTAGACAAGTAAGATCTCACAAGGATATGCAAGGAATTTACTGAAAGATTTGCAATGAATTTGATGCAGAAAATGCAGAACAAAAAGGAAAGAAAAGAAACTAAAAGTTCTAGATGAAGTTTTTTTGAAAGGGGAAACAAATATGCAAATGCAAAATCGTGGAGAAACACTAGAGAACTTCATCTAGAAATGGTCGGTGACAAAGTCACCTATGTTAGAGTATATTGACTTAGGAGTCAAGTGAGAGCACTTGATCATAGGTGATACTCATCATTTAAGCTCAAAATGGGGTTACCATTTTTCGTTTAAGCCTTTTGATGTATTCATATCTTGTCGAGTAGCTTTGACTCATGACTTGGAGTAAAGCTTCTCTAAGATGGAATAACATACCTTGGGTGGTGGTGTTGATCTTGATCATGTAGTTGAACTTGTGTGGGTTGCTCAAGGTTGATGTAGTTCATCAAGAGTTGGGAGCACCACTTGGAGTTTGAGTTCATCTACCTACATGGGTTAGCTTTGCAAGGAAGAGCACTTGTGTATCCAAAATGACAATCATGAGACTCAACATATAATTTGCTAAAGGATATGTTTGAATGGTTTCGTGCTTCCTTGTCTTCAACCACCATTGTGTAGAGACTTGGTGATGTAGAAATTGCTCAAGATATGAGTGAGTTGCAATCTCATAGATTTAGATTCAACCAAGTATCTACATGGGTTAGATAACATGCAAGGTACAAATATATCCAAGACATATGAATAGCATCATAAGAGAAATATCGAGGATTAGTCATAGGCTCATGCCCCGCATGTATCAAATGAAGTTCCTACTCCAAGTTTGAAGCATCAATGATGTTCAATTCACCTCTCAACCTGCAAAACACTTTCTCATCAAGGGGTTTAGTGAATATATCCGCCAATTGCTTATCGGTGCGAACATGCTTAAGGTTAATGTCCCCTTTTGCAACATGATCTCGAATGAAATGATGACGAACTTCAATATGCTTAGTTCGAGAATGTTGCACGGAATTGTGTCCAATCTTAATAGCACTTTCATTGTCACATAGCAATGGAACATGTTTCACATATATCCCATAATCTTTAAGAGTTTGGGTCATCCAAAGCAATTGAGCACAACATGAACCAGCGACAATGTATTCCGCTTCGGCGGTGGATAAGGATACCGAGTTTTGTTTCTTGGAAGACCAAGATACAAGCGATCTACCAAGGAATTGACAAGTACCCGAAGTGGACTTTCTATCAACCTTGTCTCCGGCATAGTCCGAATCGGAGTAGCCAACAAGATCAAAAGAGGACCTCTTAGGATACCAAATGCCAGAATTTGGTGTATGGATTAGGTATCTCACTATCCTTTTCACAGCCTTAAGATAACACTCTTTAGGAGCAGCTTGATATCGTGCACACATGCACACACTTAGCATAATATCGGGACGAGAGGCACATAGATATAACAATGAACCAATCATAGAGCGATAAACCTTTTGATCAACCGGTTCACCATCTTTGGTCAAATCAAGATGTCCACTAGTAGGCATGGGTGTAGTCATACCTTTGCATTCTTGCATATTGAACTTCTTGAATAAGTCCTTGGTGTACTTTGTTTGAGAGACAAAGGTACCTTCCTTAGTTTGCTTGATTTTCAAACCGAGAAAGAATTTGAGTTCACTCATCATAGACATCTCAAACTTCTCCGACATTAGCTTTCCAAACTTCTCACTAAAATGAGGGTTAGTTGAACCAAATATGATATCATCAACATAAATTTGGCACACAAATAGTTCTCCATTAACCCTTTTAGTAAAAAGAGTAGAATCAATTTTACCAATTTCAAAGCCTTTTTCAATAAGGAACTTGGTCAAGCATTTATACCATGCTCTAGGAGCTTGTTTAAGACCATAAAGGGCTTTGTGAAGTTTGTAAACATGATTAGGTTTCTTAGGATTGACGAAGCCAGGAGGTTGCTTAACATAAACTTCTTCCTCAATTTTGCCATTTAGAAAAGCACTTTTAATGTCCATTTGGTACAAGGTGATATCATGGTGATTAGCAAAAGAAAGTAAGATGTGAATGGACTCAAGTCTAGCAACGGGAGCATATGTCTCACCATAGTCCATACGTTCAACTTGTGTGTAGCCTTGGGCGACGAGACGTGCTTTGTTGCGAACCACTTGTCCATCTTCATCTTGCTTGTTGCGAAACACCCATTTGGTACCAATGATGTTGTGGTTGTTGTCGGGCTTCTCGACCAATGTCCACACTTGATTTCTCTCAAAGTTGTGTAGCTCTTCATGCATATCATTTATCCAGTCCGAATCCTCCAATGCTTCTTCAACCTTCATAGGTTCAATGCTAGAGATGAATGAGTAATGTTCATAAAAGTTAGCTAAACGAGTTTTAGAGCGAGTGATTCTCCCGGTTTGGATATCATTGTAGATTTGCTCGACGGGATGATCCTTAGCAATTCTTGCTCGAACTCGTGAAAGCTTTTGCTTGGGTCGGGGTGGAACATCCTCTTCATCTTGTGCTTCTTCTTGGCCTTCTTCATTGTTGACGTTGTCGTTCTCTTGTCGTGGTGGAGAAGGAGGTTGTTGATGTTCATCTTGGTGCGCTTCCTCGTTTTCTTCATCTTGGCGTGTCCCACTTGTGGATGCTTCCATATCAACTCTTGGTTCACCTTGTCATGAGGTAGAAGCTTCCACTTGGACGGACGAGGTACTCTCCTTCACTTCCGTTGGATGAATCTTGCCAATGGACAAGTCTTGAATGGCTTCCGAAGGGTCTCTGTCTCCTACATCAATTGGCAATTGCTCTACTTGCGAGCCGTTAGATTCATCAAACTTCACATCTACCGTCTCTTCAACCTTTCAGGTGAAATTGTTGTAGACACGGTAAGTGTGAGAGTTTGAGCCATAACTGTCGTGGAACTGTCACGGCAGATGTCCTTAGTGTCAGGACTTGGTCGCGAGGCCAACGCATCTATGTGGTAGCTTGAGAGGGGTTGAGCGGGACGAGAGACGTGATGTTTTACCCAGGTTCGGCCCCTCACGGTGGAGGTAAAAGCCTACATCCTGCTTCATTGATATCGATGATCATGATCACGGTTACAAGAGTGCTCTATCTCGAGAGCTATTGTCTAAACCTAATTTGTCCAACCTGTGGAACTTGTCAATCTTCTTGGGGAGCCTTGCCCCTCCTTATATAAGTTGAAGGGGCCGGCCTACATGTAGAGTCCTGGTAGGATTAGGACTAGTCTCTTTTCTATTACAAGACGGATAGCCATCCAGGTCTTATTCAAACTATTTAAGTCGGCCTGCTGGGTCACCTCCCATGATGGGTCACGGCCTACCTCCGTGAGGATACCCGTGTCCCATATCCACGACAGTAGCCCCCGAGCTTTCGGGTGACTCGAAGAGTCGGGTAGAAGGTCTTGATTTTGTTGATGCTTTTGTCTTCCTTGAACGCGGAGCTTTTTTCCGGGTCGTTGACGTAATGGATGCCGAAATGTGGATGGAGACATTGCCGGGCATGAAGCGTCGACGTTGATGTTGCCGGGTTGTCCTCCCAGGCTGGATTATGTCTCCAAGCCGGGTCTTTCGAAATTTTTCCAACCCCAATAGCATGTATATCATCTGTAGCCCCCGAGCGCCGGGTTTGTTTAGGCCTTTAACAACCCGGGGGTCTGTGAACTTGTGTTTTGGTAACGAACAAAGTCCATTTTTTCACAAATTCTGGGTTGATAGCCCCTGAGGCTCAAGGCGACTCAAGGAGTTGTCTTGAGGCTCTTTGTTCCTGAAATAAAACACATGAATGCATTACACCGTTCGTGATGTATAAAACAAAATTAAATAGTAATTTCAATGACTTTGTCAACTTGTGTTTAAGTTGTTAATCATTCGACTCGACTAAGTAGGCTTTCGCGTGGACTTTTTTCATAGAATATGATATGTTCAGGGTCGACAAAGTCCATGATAGGCATCAGAGTCGATTGACAATACCATACCCACTACTTGGTTGGTTACGAGTTGCATCTGACTTAGTAAAGAACGAACGTAAAATTATTTCGCTGATATGTAAGGCACCCATGTTTGAACTGTGCATCGTGGCAAACAGTCCTCTTTGGTAACCTTACGACTCAACTTTATGAGAAGAAACGATACCCCCCCAGATTAACTCAAAGGTGCCAGATATATTTAATTGACTGGAAGAAAAATGAAATTTAAATATAAAAATGACTTAGCTTGTTTTTATGATGTGGCATAAGCCAGCGGACCGTTGGGGTCGACCGCAGCGAGGCAGTAGATGATCCCGCGTAGGATCACAAATCAGTAACCCAGCTGATGGTTCGAGCCTACGGCGGAAGCTGGAATTTTTGAAGACGTGTAGCCGAAAAAAAAACCGTCGAACAGGAGAATAGATGACGCAGTGCAAGCCAGCTTGGTTGATGTTGATTAAACTCTGTTGTTAGGGCGCGCTGGGAGCGGCAATTTGGCCATTACTGAACATTGAATCCGGTTGCACATTCCTTCAGTTAGCTAGGCGTTCATTCCTTTTTCAGTTTTGTCAGAATAAGCTTGCGGCACTGAGAGCCCGTTCTCGTGCACGCCCGTAGTTGCAATGGAGTTTGTTTTGACATGGAGGTTGACTTGACGAGCCTAGCATGTACAGACATGGCCTCGGAACATGGAAGACCGAAAGGTCGAACATGAGTCGTATAGAAGATACGATCAACATGAAGATGTTCACCGATGATGACTAGCCTGTCTCACGTGATGATCGGACACGACCTAGTTGACTCGGATCATGTATCACTTAGATGACTAGAGGGATGTCTATCTGAGTGGGAGTTCAGTAAATAATTTGATTAGATGAACTTAATTCTCATGAACATAGTCTAAAACTTTGCAATATGTCTTGTAGATCAAATGGCCCACACTAATGTTGCCCTCAACTTCAACGCGTTCCTAGAGAAAACCAAGTTGAAAGACGATGGCAGAAACTACACGGACTGGGTCCGTAACCTGAGGATTATCCTCATAGCTGCCAAGAAAGCATATGACCTTGATGCACCGCTAGGTGAAGCACCTGTTTTCCCAGCAACTCAAGACGTTACGAACGCCTGGCAGTCGCGTAGTGATGATTACTCCCTGGTACAGTGCGACATGCATTACAGCTTAGAACCGGGGCTCCAAAAGCGTTTTGAGCAGCACGGAGCATATGAGATGTTCCAAGAGCTGAAAATGGTTTTCCAAGCTCATGCCCGGGTCGAGAGATATGAAGTATCCGACAAGTTCTATAGTTGTAAGATGGAGGAGAATAGTTCTGTCAGCGAGCACATACTCAAAATGTCTGGGTTGCACAACCGCTTATCTCAGCTGGGAGTTAATCTCCCGGATGATGCGGTCGTTGACAGAATCCTTCAGTCGCTCCCACCTAGATACAAGAGCTTTGTGATGAACTTAAATATGTAGGGGATGGAAAAGACCATTCCTGAGGTATATTCAATGCTAAAATCAGCAGAGGTGGAGATCAAAAAGGAACATCAAGTGTTGATGGTGAATAAAACCACTAAGTTCAAGAAAGGCAAGGGTAAGAAGAACTTCAAGAAGGACGGCAAGGGAGTTGCTGCGCCCGGTTAGCCAGTTTCCGGGAAGAAGCCAAAGCATGGACCCAAGCCTGAGACTGAGTGTTTTTATTGCAAGGGAAACGGTCACTAGAAGCGGAACTACCCCAAGTACTTAGCGGATAAGAAGGCCAGCAATACCAAAGGTATATGTGATATACATGTTTTTGATGTGTATCTAACCAGCGCTCGTAGTAGCTCCTGGGTATTTGATACCGGTGCGGTTGCTCATATTTGTAACTCAAAACAGGAGCTGCAGAATAAGCGGAGACTGGCGAAGGACGAGGTGACGATGCGCGTCGAGAATGGTTCCAAGGTCGATGTGATCGCCGTCGGCACGCTACCTCTACATTTACCTACGAGATTAGTTTTAAACCTCAATAATTGTTATTTAGTACCAGCTTTGATCATGAACATTGTATCTGTATCTTGTTTAATGCGAGATGGCTACTCATTTAAATCTGAGAATAATGGTTGTTCTATTTATATGAGAGACATGTTTTATGGTCATGCCCGCTGGTAAATGGTTTATTCTTACTGAATCTCGAACGTGATGTTACACATATTCATAGCGTGAATGCCAAAAGATGTAAGGTTGATAATGATAGTCCCACATACTTGTGGTACTGCCGCCTTGGTCACATTGGTGTCAAACGCATGAAGAAACTCCATGCAGATGGACTTTTGGAGTCTCTTGATTATGAATCATTTGACACGTGCGAACCATGCCTCATGGGCAAAATGACCAAGACTCCGTTCTCCGGAACAATGGAGCGAGCAACCAACTTATTGGAAATCATACATACTGATGTGTGCGGTCCAATTAGTGTTGAGGCTCGCGGTGGTTATCGTCATGTTCTCACCCTCACTGATGACTTAAGTAGATATGGGTATGTCTACTTAATGAAACACAAGTCTGAGACCTTTGAAAAGTTCAAGGAATTTCAGATTGAGGTTGAGAATCAACGTGATAGGAAAATCAAGTTCTTACGATCAGATCGTGGGGGAGAATATTTGAGTCACGAATTTGGCACACACTTAAGGAAATGTGGAATTGTTTCACAACTCATGCCGCCTAGAACACCTCAGCGTAATGGTGTGTCCGAACGTCGTAATCGCATTCTATTGGATATGGTGCGATCTATGATGTCTCTTACTGATCTACCGCTATCATTTTGGGGTTATGCTATAGAGACTGTCGCATTCACTTTAAATAAGGGCTCCATCGAAATCCTTTGAGACGACACCGTATGAATTGTGGTTTTGGAAGAAACAAAAGTTGTCGTTTCTGATAGTTTGGGGATGCGATGCTTATGTCAAGAAACTTCAACCTGAAAAGCTCGAACCCAAATGGGAAAAATGCGTCTTCATAGGATACCCTAAGGAAACTATTGGGTATACCTTCTACCTCAGATCCGAAGGCAATATCTTTGTTGCCAAGAATGGATCCTTTTGAGAGAATGAGTTTCTCTCAAAAGAAGTAAGTGGGAGGAAAGTAGAACTTGATTAAGTATTGTCTCGTGAACCAGAGAGTAGCGCAGATCAAAAATGTTTTTGTGGTGCCTGCACCGACTAGAGAGGAAGTTAATGATGATGATCATGAAACTTCAGATCAAGTTGCTACTGAACTTCATAGGTCCACAAGGACACGTTCCGCACTAGAGTGGTACGTCAACCCTGTCCTGGAAATCATGTTGTTAGACAATGGTGAACCTTCAAACTATGAAGAAGCGATGGCGGGCCCGGATTCCGACGAATGGCTCGAAGCCATGAAATCTGAGAAAGGATCCATGTATGAAAACAAAGTATGGACTTTGACAGACTTGCCCGATGATCGGCGAGCCATAGAAAATAAATGGATCTTTAAGAAGAAGACAAACGCGGATGGTAATGTAACCATCTATAAGGCTCGGCTTGTCGCTAAGGGTTATCGGCAAGTTCAAGGGGTTGACTACGATGAGACCTTCTCACCCGTAGCGAAGATGAAATCTGTACGAATCATGTTAGCAATTACCGTATTCTATGATTATGAGATATCGCAAATGGACGTCAAAACGGCATTCCTTAATGGTTTCCTTAAGGAAGAATTGTATATGATGTAGCCGGAAGGTTTTGTCGATCCTAAGAATGCTGACAAGGTATGCAAGCTCCAACGCTTGATCTATGGGCTGGTGCAAGCATCTCGGAGTTGGAACATTTGTTTTGATGAGATGATCAAAGTGTTTGTGTTTATGCAGATTTATGGAGAAGCATGTGTTTACAAGAAAGTGAGTGGGAGCTCTGTAGCATTTCTCATATTATATGTGGATGACATACTATTGATGGGAAATGATATAGAACTCTTGGAAAGCATAAAGGCCTACTTGAATAAGTGTTTTTCAATGAAGGACCTTGGAGAAGCTGCTTACATATTAGGCATCAAGATCTACATAGATAGATCGAGACGCCTCATTGGTGTTTCACACAGCACGTACCTTGACAAGATATTGAAGAAGTTCAATATGGATCAGTCCAAGAAGGGGTTCTTGCCTGTATTGCAAGGTGTGAGATTGAGCATGGCTCAATGCCCGACCACGGCAGAAGATAGGGAAAAGATGAGTGTCATACCCTATGCCTCGGCCATAGGGTCTATTATGTATGCCATGCTGTGTACCAGACCTTATGTAAACCTTGCCGTAAGTTTGGTGGGAAGGTACCAAAGTAATCCCGGCATGGAACACTGGACAGCGGTCAACATTATCCTGAGCTACCTGAAAAGGACCAAGGATATGTTTCTCGTTTATGGAGGTGACGAAGATCTCGTCGTAAAGGGTTACATTGATGCTAGCTTCGACACAGATCTGGATGACTCCAAGTCACAAACCGGATACGTGTATATTTTGAATGGTGGGGCAGTCAGCTGGTGCAGTTGCAAGCAAAGCGTCGTGGCGGGATCTACATGTGAAGCGGAGTACATGGCAGCCTCGGAGGCAGCACATGAAGCAATCTGGATGAAGGAGTTCATTACCGACCTAGGAGTTATTCCCAATGCGTCGGGCCCGATGACTCTCTTCTGTGACAACACTGGAGCTATTGCCCTTGCCAAGGAGCCCAGGTTTCACAAGAAGACCAGGCATATCAAACGTCGCTTCAATCCATTCGTGAAAATGTTCAAGATGGAGACATAGAGATTTGTAAAGTGCATACAGACCTGAATGTCGCAGATCCGTTGACTAAACCTCTTCCACGTGCAAAGCATGATCAACACCAGAACTCTATGGGTGTTCGATTCATCACAATGTAACTAGGTTATTGACTCTAGTGCAAGTGGGAGACTGTTGGAAATATGCCCTATAGGCAATAATAAAAAGGTTATTATTATATTTCCTTGTTCATGATAATTGTCTATTGTTCATGCTATAATTGTGTTATCTGGAAATCATAATACATGTGTGAATACATAGACCACAACATGTCCCTAGTGAGCCTCTAGTTGACTAGCTCGTTGATCAATAGATGGTTACAGTTTCCTAACCATGGACATAGGATGTCATTGATAACGGGATCACATCATTAGGATAATGATGTGATGGACAAGACCCAATCCTAAGCATAGCACAAGATCGTGTAGTTCGTCTGCTAAAGCTTTTCTAATGTCAAGTATCCTTTCCTTAGACCATGATATTGTGCAACTCCCGGATACCGTAAGGGTACTTTGGGTGTGCCAAACATCACAACGTAACTGGGTGGCTATAAAGGTACACTACGGGTATCCCCGAAAGTATCTATTGGGTTGGCACGAATCAAGACTGGGATTTGTCTCTCCGTATGATGGAGAGGTATCTCTGGGCCCACTCGGTAGGACATCATCATAATGAGCTCAATGTGATCAAGGAGTTGTTCACGGGATGATGTGTTACGGGAACAAGTAAAGATACTTGCTGTAACGAGATTGAACAAGGTATCGGTATACCGACGATTGAATCTCGGGCAAGTATCGTACCGATAGACAAAGGCAATTGTATACGGGATTGATTGAATCCTCGACATCGTGGTTCATCTGATGAGATTATCGTGGAGCATGTGGGAGCCAACATGGGTATCCAGACCCTGCTATTGGTTATTGACCGGAGAGTTGTCTCGGTCATGTCTACGTGTCTCCCGAACCCGTAGGGTCTACACACTTAAGGTTCGGTGACGCTAGAGTTGTAGAGATATTAGTATGCGGTTAACCGAAAGTTGTTCGGAGTTCCGGATAAGATCGCGGATGTCGCGAGGAGTTCCGGAATGGTCCGGAGGTAAAGATTTATATATAGGAAGTCTAGTTTCGGCCACCGGGAGAGTTTCAGGGGTCACCGGTATTGTACCGGGACCACCGGAAGGGTCCCGGGGGTCCACCGGTTGGGGCCACCTATCCCGGAGGGCCCCATGGGCTGAAGTGGCGTGGGAACCAGCCCAGGCTGGTGCTCCCCACCCAAGGGCCCAAGGCGCCTAGGGTTGGAAACCCTAGGGGGGCGTTGCCCCCCGAGGGGGCATGCGCCCCCTGGTTGGAAAACCTAAGGGGGTCGTTGCCCCCTGAGGGGCCGCCGCCCCCCTTTAGATGGGATCTCCAAGGGGGCATGCGCCCCCTAGCCCCTATATATAGTGGAGCGGAGGGAGGGCAGCCGCACCCTAAGCCCTGGCGCCTCCCTCTCCCTCCCGTGACACCTCTTCCTCCTGCAGTAGCGCTTGTCGAAGCCCTGCTGGAATCCCGCTGCTTCCACCACCACGCTGTCGTGCTGCTAGATCTCCATCAACTTCTCCTTCCCCCCTTGCTGGATCAAGAAGGAGGAGACGTCTCTGCTCCGTACGTGTGTTGAACGCGGAGGTGCCGTCCGTTCGACGCTAGGATCATCGGTGATTTGGATCACGACGAGTACGACTCCATCAACCCCGTTCTCTTGAACGCTTCCGCTCGCGATCTGCAAGGGTATGTAGATGCACTCTTCTCTCTCTCGTTGCTAGATGACTCCACAGATTGATCTTGGTGATGCGTAGAAAATTTTAAATTTCTGCTACGATCCCCAACACCTCCAACGATCCTCATCTTCAGGGAATTCGCTGGATCCAAAGGTGATGGACAGCGGGTCGCTTCCGCCAGCCTCCTCCCCCAAGACTACGGACGACACCAAAGTGTTGTCTCGAGGGACCCTCCCAGACCGGGGAGAGGTACAGGAGGCCGCCGAGGGGGCGCCAGAGGGTGATACCTCGGCCGCCGGACACATGGGGGAGCAGATCCCCGTGGATACTGGCGATGGGGGCCATATCCAATTCGCCCCCAGACGAATACTATTCCGGAGGCCCGTACGGCTTCGGAATCAGGTAAGCAACCTCCTTCGAAAAAGGGAGGTGCACCTATTCCGCCGGTGACCTCTGTCCATCCGGATGCACCGGATACTCTACTGGAAGCGCTCCAAGGTGCTTCCATTGTAGAAGAACACCGTATCCTTATGGGTACGGTGGTTGAGAGGGTTCAGTCCTCTAAGAGCGGAATGAACGAAGCCTGCGTTAACCTTCTAACAGGCTTTGAGGTACGTGATGCAATTATGTGAAAAGAACGCCACAGTACAGATAGTAGCCCCTGAGACTCTATCCGGTGTTCGAAAAGAAAGGCCGGACAGAGGATCCAATAATTTTCGCAAGAGACTAATCATATATGTCTATGTGAATAAGCAGGCGTCGATGCTGTCTGCGACCTCCCATTCTGCCGAGGTATCCAAATTGAAGCAGAGGCTGGAGCAGGCAGATCAAGAGCTCGGCCGTGTCCAAAAACAGCTTGAGGAAAACAAGGTACGCAATGGCCTATTCAGATCTTAAAATGATAAGAACTGTTTGTGTTGATCACATTAATATGATGCTTCATAGGAGCTACGGCCGAGGTGGAGTCCCTCCAGAAAGCTCTGAGCGAGGCCTAGAAAAGAGCGGAGAAGGAACAAGCCTCCTGCAAGAAACATGAGTCAAGGGTCAGGGACGTTCAGCAGGAGCTCGAGGACACCGTAAAGAAATACGAGTCCTTGGAGGGCAAGATTGCGGACAAAGAGTCCAAACTTGCTAAGGCCCGCCAAAGCGCACAAGAGGCCCGGGTTGTGTTGGGGAACGCAGTAATTTCAAAAAAACTCCCACGCACACGCAAGATCCATCTAGGTGATGCATAGCAACGAGAGGGGAATAGTGTTGTCCACGTACCCTCATAGACCATAAGCGGAAGCGTTATGACAACGCGGTTGATGTAGTCATACGTCTTCACAATCCGATCGATCCTAGCACTGAAGGTACGAAACCTCCGCGATATGCACACGTTCAGCTCGGTGACGTCCCGCGAACTCTAGATCCAACTGAGTTTCGAGGGAGAGTTTCGTTAGCACGACGGCGTGATGACGGTGATGATGAAGCTACCGGCGCAGGGCTTCGCCTAAGCACTATAAAGATATGACCGAGGTGGAAATCTGTGGAGGGGGGCACCGCACACGGCTAAACAATCAACTTGTGTGTCTATGGGGTGCCCCCCTCCCCCGCATATAAAGGAGTGGAGGAGGGGAAGGGCCGAATCCTCTATGGCGCGCCCAAGGGGAGTCCTACTCCCACCGGGAGTAGGATTCCCCCCTTCCCTAGTTGGATTAGCAGAGGAAGGAAGGGGAGAGAGGGGGGAAGGAAAGGGGGGCCGACCCCCCACCCAATTCGTATTGGGCTTGGGGGGGCCCTCCTGGGCTCCCTTCTCCTCTCTACCACTATGGCCTAACAAGGCCCATATACTTCCCGAGGGTTCCGGTAACCTCCCGGTACTCTGGTATATGCTCGAACTCACGCGGAACCACTCCGATGTCCAAACATAGGCTTCCAATATATCGATCTTTATGTCTCGACCATTCCGAGACTCCTCGTCATGTCCGTGATCATATCCGGAACTCCTAACTACTTCCGGTACCTCAAAATACATATACTCATAATACCAAACGTTAAGCGTGCCGACCCTACGGGTTTGAGGACTATGTAGACATGACCGAGGCTCATCTCCGGTCAATAACCAATAGTGGAACCTAGATGCTCATATTGGTTCCTACATGTTCTGCGAAGATCTTTATCGGTCAAACCGCATAACAACATACGTTGTTCCCTTTGTCATCGGTATGTTACTTGTGCGAGATTCGATTGTCGGTATCTCAATACCTAGTTCAATCTCGTTACTGGCAAGTCTCTTTACTCGTTATGTAATGCTACATCCCGTAACTAACTCATTAGTTACATTGCTTGCAAGGCTTATAGTGATGTGCATTACCGAGAGGTCCGAGAGATACCTCTCCGATACATGGAGTGACAAATCCTAATTTTGATCTATGCCAACTCAACAAACACCATCGGAGACACCTGTAGAGCATCTTTATAGTCACCCAGTTATGTTGTGATGTTTGATAGCACACTAAGTGTTCCTCCGGTATTCGGGAGTTGCATAATCTCATAATCATAGTAACATGTATAAGTTATGGAGAACGCAATAGCAGTAAACTAAACGATCATCGTGCTAAGCTAACGGATGTGTCAAGTCAATCATATCATTCTCTAATGATGTGATCCCATTAATCAAATGACAACTCATGTCTATGGTTAGGAAACATAACCATCTTTGATTAACGAGCTAGTCAAGTAGAGGCATACTAGTGACACTTTGTTTGTCTATGCATTCACACATGTACTAAGTTTCTGGTTAATACAATTCTAGCATGAATAATAAACATTTATCATGATATAAGGAAATATAAATGACAACTTTATTATTGCCTCTAGGGCATATTTACTTCAGTCTCCCACTTGCACTAGAGTCAATACTCTAGACTACATTGTAATGACTCTAACACCCATGGAGTCTTGGTGCTGATCATGGTTTGCTCGTGAGAGAGGCTTAGTCAACGGGTCTGCAACATTCAGATCCCTATGTATCTTGCAAATCTCTATGTCTCCCTCCTTGAGTTGATCGCGGATGGAATTGAAGCATCTCTTGATGTGCTTGGTTCTCTTGTGAAATTTGGATTCCTTTGCCATGGCAATTGCACCAGTATTATCACAAAAGATTTTCATTGGACCCGATGCACTAGGTATTACACCTAGATCGGATATGAACTCCTTCATCCAGACTCCTTCATTTGCTGCTTCCGAAGCAGCTATGTACTCCGCTGCACACGTAGATCCCGCCACGACGCTCTGCTTGGAACTGCACCAACTGACAGCTCCACCATTTAATAAAAATATGTATTCGGTTTGTGACTTAGAGTCATCCGGATCAGTGTCAAAGCTTGCATCGACGTAACCGTTTACAACGAGTTCTCTGTCACCTCCATAAATGAGAAACATATCCTTAGTCCTTTTCAGGTATTTTAGGATGTTCTTGACCGCTGTCGAGTGATCCACTCCTGGATTACTTTGGTACCTCCCTGCTAAACTAATAGCAAGGAACACATTAGGTCTGGTACACAGCATTGCATACATGATAGAACCTATGGCCTAAGCATAGGGAATGACTTTCATTTTCTCTCTATCTTCTGCAGTGGTCGGGCATTGAGTCTGACTCAAGTTCACACCTTGTAACACAGGCAAGACCCCTTTCTTTGCTTGATCCATTTAAAACTTCTTCAAAACTTTATCAAGGTATGTGGTTTGTGAAAGTCCAATTAAGCGTCTTGATCTATCTCTATAGATCTTGATGCCCAATATATAAGTAGCTTCACCGAGGTCTTTCATTGAAAAATTCTTATTCAAGTATCCTTTTATGCTATTCAGAAATTTCGTATCATTTCCAATCAATAATATGTCATCTACATAAAATATCAAAAATGCTACAGAGCTCCCACTCACTTTCTTGTAAATACAGGCTTCTCCAAAAGTCTGTATAAACCATATGCTTTGATCACACTATCAGAGCGTATATTCCAACTCTGAGAGGCTTGCACTAGTCCATAAATGGATCGCTGGAGCTTGCATACTTTGTTAGCACCTGTTGGATCGACAAAACCTTCTGGTTGCATCATATACAACTCTTCTTTAAGATATCCATTAAGGAATGGAGTTTTGACATCCATTTGCCAAATTTCATAATCATAAAATATGGCAATTGCTAACATGATTCGGACGGCTTAAGCATCGCTACAGGTGAGAAGGTCTCATCGTAGTCAACTCCTTGAACTTGTCGAGAACCTTTTGCAACAAGTCGAGCTTTGTAGACAGTAACATTACCGTCAGTGTCAGTCTTCTTCTTGAAGATCCATTTATTCTCTATGGCCTACCGATCATCGGGCAAGTCAACCAAAGTCCACACTTTGTTCCCATACATGGATCCCATCTCAGATTTCATGGCCTCAAGCCATTTTGCGGAATCTAGGCTCATCATCGCTTCCTCATAGATCGTAGGTTCGTCATGGTCAAGTAACATGACCTCCAGAACAGGATTACCGTACCACTCTGGTGCGGATCTTATTCTGGTTGACCTACGAGGTTCGGTAGTAACTTGATCAGAAGTTTCATGATCATCATCATTAGCTTCCTCACTTACTGGTGTAGGAACCACTGGAACTGATTTCTGTGATGAATTACTTTCCAATAAGGGAGTAGGTACAATTACCTCGTCAAGTTCTACTTTCCTCCCAGTCACTTCTTTCAAGAGAAACTCCTTCTCTAGAAAGGACCCATTCTTAGCAACAAATATCTTGCCTTCGGATCTATGATAGAAGGTGTACCCAACAGTCTCCTCTGGGTATCTTATGAAGACACATTTCTTCGACTTGGGTTCGAGCTTATCAGGTTGAAGCTTTTTCACATAAGCATCACAGCCCCAAACTTTAAGAAACGACAACTTGGGTTTCTTGCCAAACCACAGTTCATAAGGTGTCGTCTCAACGGATTTTGATGGTGCCCTATTTAACATGAATGCAACTGTCTCTAAAGCATAACCCCAAAACGATAGCGGTAAATCAGTGAGAGACATCATAGATTGCACCATATCTAATAAAGTGCGGTCACGACGTTCGGACATACCATTACGATGTGGTGTTCCAGGTGGCGTGAGTTGCGAAACTATTCCGCATTTTTTCAAATGAAGACAAACTCGTAACTCAAATATTCTCCTCCACGATCAGATCGTAGAAACTTAATTTTCTTGTTACGATGATTTTCCACTTCACTCTGAAATTCTTTGAACTTTTCAAATGTTTCAGACTTATGTTTCATCAAGTAGATATACCCATATCTTCTCAAATCATCTGTGAAGGTAAGAAAATAACGATACTCGCGGCGAGGACCACATACATCAGTATGTATTATTTCCAATAAGTTTGTTGCTCACTCCATTTTTCCCGAGAACAAAGTCTTAGTCATCTTGCCCATGAGGCATGGTTCGCAAGCGTCAAGTGATTCATAATCAAGTGATTCCAAAAGTCCACCAGCATGGAGTTTCTTCATGCGCTTTACACCAATATGACCTAAACGGTAGTGCCACAAATAATTTGCACTATCATTATTAAACTTATATCTTTTGGCTTCAATACTACGAACATGTGTATCACTACTAGCAAGATTTAGCAAAAATAGACCACTCATCAAGGGTGCATGACCATAAAAGATATTACTCATATAAATAGAACAACCATTATTCTCTTATTTAAATGAATAACGTCTCGCATCAAACAAGATCCAGATATAATGTTCATGCTCAACGCTGGCATGAAATAACAATTATTTAGGTCTAAAACTAATCCCGAAGGTAGATGTAGAGGTAGCGTGCCGACGGCGATCACATCGACTTTGGAACCATTTCCCACGCGCATCGTCACCTCGTCCTTAGCCAATCTTCACTTAATCCGTAGCCCCTGTTTCGAGTTGCAAATATTAGCAACAAAACCAGTATCAAATACCCAGGCGCTACTACGACCATTAGTAAGGTACACATCAATAACATGTATATCAAATATACCTTTCACTTTGCCATCCTTCTTCTCTGCAAAATACTTGGGGCAGTTCCGCATCCAGTGACCAGTCCCTTTGTAGTAGAAGCACTCAGTCTCAGGCTTAGGTCTAGACTTGGGCTTCTTCACTTGAGCAGCAACTTGCTTGCCGTTCTTCTTTAAGTTCCCCTTCTTCCCTTTACCCTTTTTCTTGAAACTGGTGGTCTTGTTGACCATCAACACTTGATGCTCCTTCTTGATTTCTACCTCCGCAGCCTTTAGCATTGCGAAGAGCTCGGGAATTGTCTTGTCCATCCATTGCATATTATACTTCATCATGAAGCTCTTGTAGCTTGGTGGCAGTGATTCAAGAACTCTGTCAATGACACTATCATCAGGAAGATTAACTCCCAGCTGAGTCAAGTGGTTGTGGTACCCAGACATTTTGAGTATATGTTCACTGAAGAACTATTCTCCTCCATTTTGCAGCTGTAGAACTTATTGGAGACTTCATATCTCTCAATCCAGGCATTTGCTCGAAATATTAACTTCAACTCCTAGAACATCTCATATGCTCCATGACGTTCAAACGTCGTTGAAGTCCCGATTCTAAGTTCTAAAGCATGGCACACTGAACTATCGAGTAGTCATCAGCTTTGCTCTGCCAGACATTCATAACATCTGGTGTTGCTCCTGCAGCAGGTTTGTTACCTAGCGGTGCTTCCAGGATGTAATTCTTCTGTGCAAGAATGAGTATAATCCTCAAGTTAAGGACCCAGTACGTCTAGTTGCTACCATCATCTTTCAACTTAGCTTTCTCTAGGAACGCATTAAAATTCAACGGAACAACAACACATGCCATCTATCTACAACAACATAGACATGCAAAATACTATCAGGTACTAAGTTCATGATAAATTAAAGTTCAATTAATAAAATTACTTAAGAACTCCCACTTAGATAGACATCCCTCTAATCATCTAAGTGATCACGTGATCCATATCAACTAAACCATGTCTGATCATCATGTGAGATGGAGTAGTTTTCAATGGTGAACATCACTACGTTGATCATATCTACTATATGATTCACGCTCGACCTTTCGGTCTCAGTGTTCCGAGGCCATATTTGCATATGCTAGGCTCGTAGGTTTAACCCGAGTATTCCGCTTGTGCAAAACTGGCTTGCACCCGTTGTATGTGAATGTAGAGTGATACGTCCATTTTGCATCATGCTTTTATATCGATATTTATCGCATTATGGATTGTTATTTCACTTTATGTCACAATACTTATGGCTATTCTCTCTTATTTTACAAGGTTTACATAAGGAGGGAGAATGCCGGTAGCTGGAATCCTGGTCTGGAAAAGGAGCAAATATTAGAGACCTATTCTGCGCAACTCCAAAAGTCCTGAAACTCCACGGAACGTCTTAAAAGAAATAAAGAAAAATCCACGCCAAAGATGAAGGCCAGGGGGCCCACACCCTGCTCACGAGGGTGGCCCCCCCCAGGGCGTGCCCCCTACCTCGTGGGCCCCCTGGTGGCTCTCCGACGCCCATCTTCTCCTATATGAGGTCTTTCATGAGAAAAAAATAAGAAGGAACTTTTCGGGACGAGACTCCGCCGCCACGAGATGGAACCTTGGCGGATCCAATCTAGAGCTCCGGCAGAGCTGTTCTGCCGGGGAAACTTCCCTCCGGGAGGGGGAAATCATCACCATCGTCATCACCAATGCTCCTCTCATCGGGAGAGGGCAATCTCCACCAACATCTTCACCAGCACCATCTCATCTCCAAACCCTAGTTCATCTCTTGTATCCAATTCTTGTCTCAAAGTCCGGGATTGGTGCTAGTAGGTTGCTAGTAGTGTTGATTACTCCTTGTAGTTGATGCTAGTTGGTTTATTTGATGGAAGATCATATGTTCAGATCCTATATGCATATTATTACCCCTCTGATTATGAACATGAATATGCTTTGTGAGTAATTACGTTCGTTCCTGAGGACAAGGGAGAAGTCTTGCTATGAGTAGTCATGTGAATTTGGTATTCGTTTGATATTTTGATAAGATGTATGTTGTCTAGCCTCTAGTGGTGTTATGTGAACGTCGACTACATAACACTTCACCATTATTTGGGCCTAGAGGAAGGCATTGGGAATTAATAAGTAGATGATGGGTTGCTAGAGTGACAGAAGCTTAAACCCTAGTTTATGCGTTGCTTCGTAAGGGGCTGATTTGGATCCATATGTTTCATGCTATGGTTAGGTTTACCTTAATACTTTTGTTGTAGTTGCAAATGCTTGCAATAGAGGTTAATCATAAGTGGGATGCTTGTTCAAGTAAGAACAGCACCCAAGCACCGGTCCACCCACATATCAAATTATCAAAGTATCGAACGCGAATCATATGAACGTGATGAAAACTAGCTTGACGATATTCCCATGTGTCCTCGGGAGCGCTTTTCCTACTATAAGAGTTTGTTCCGGCTTGTCCTCTGCTACAAAAGGATTGGGACACCTTACTGCACTTTATTTACTTTTGCTACTTGTTGCTCGTTACAATTTATCCTATCACAAAACTATCTGTTACCACTTATTTCAGTACTTGCAGAGAATACCTTGCTGAAAACCGCTTATCATTTCCTTCTGCTCCTCGTTGAGTTCGACACTCTTACTTATCGAAAGGACTACGATAGATCCCCTATACTTGGGGGTCATCAAGACTCTTTGCTGGCGCCGTTGCCGGGGAGTGTAGCGCCTTCGGTAGGTGGAATTTGGTAAGGAAAAATTTATATAGTGTGCTGAAATTTACTGTCACTTGTTACTATGGAAAGTAATTCTCAGAGGGGCTTGTTCGGGGTATCATCACCCCGTCCAGTAGAGCAAAGAGTTGCTCCTCAACCTACTGAACCTATTGAAAATGAAATTCCTTATGAGTATCCTTCGGGTATGATAGAAAAACTGCTAGATAACCCTTTTACAGGAGATGGAACAAAGCATCCTGATGAGCACTTAATATATGTGGATGAAGTTTGTGGATTATTTAAGCTTGCAGGTATACCCGATGATGTTGCTAAGAAGAAGGTCTTCCCTTTATCTTTGAAGGGAGACGCATTGATATGGTATAGGCTATGTGATGATATGAGATCATGGGACTATAAAAGATTGAAGCTGGAATTTCATCAAAAGTATTACCCTATGCATCTTGTTCATCATGATCGCAATTATATATATAATTTCTGGCCTCGTGAAGGAGAAAGCATCACTCAAGCTTGGGGGAGGCTTAAATCAATGTTATATTCATGCCCCAATCATGAGCTCTCAAGATAAATAATTATGCAAAGTTTTTATGCTCGGCTTTCTGAAAACAATCGCACCATGCTCGATACTTCTTGTGCTGGCTCTTTTATGATGAAGACTATTGAATTTAGATGGAATTTATTGGATAGAATTAAACGCAACTCTGAAGATTGGGACCTCGACGAAGGTAAGGAGTCAGGTATGACACCTAAGTTTGATTGTGTTAAATCTTTTATGGATACCGATATTTTCCGTAAGTTTAGCACTAAATATGGACTTGACTCTGAGATAGTAGCTTCTTTCTGTGAATATTTTGCTACTTATGTTGATCTCCCTAAGGAGAAGTGGTTTAAATATCATCCTCCCATAGAAGTAAAAGTAGATGCACCTATTAAAGTTGAAGAAAAGACTGTCACTTATAATGATCCTATTGTTCCTACTTCTTATATTGAGAAACCACCTTTCCCTATTAGAATAAAGGATCATGCTAAAGCTTCAACTGTTGTTCGTAAAAGCAATATTAGAACTTATACACCTCATGAGAAAGTTAAAGTAGAACCTAATATTGCTATTGTTAAAGATCTCTTGTCTGATAATATTGATGGGCATGTTATTCAGTTCGAAGGTGAAACTGCTAGAATTGCTAAACCTTGTGCTAAAGATAAACATAGACATGTGGTAGGCGTGCCTGCTATTTCTATTAAAATAGGAGATCATTGTTATCATGGCTTATGTGATATGGGTGCTAGTTCTAGTGTTATACCTCATGACTTATACAAAGAAATTAAGAATGAAATTGCACCTGCTGAGTTAGAAGATATTGATGTTACTATTAAACTTGCCAATAGAGATACTATTTCACCATTTGGAATTGTTAGAGATGTTGAAGTCTTCTGTGGGAAAACTAAATATCCTGCTGATTTTCTTGTTCTTACTTCCCCACAAGATAGCTTTTGTCCCATTATATTTGGTAGACCCTTCTTAAATACTGTCAATGCTACCATAGATTGCACAAAGAATGTTGTTACTGTTGGCTTGGATGATATGGTTCATGAGTTTAATTTCTCTAAATTTAGTAAACAACATCGTGAGGAAGAATTACCTGGTAAGGATGAAATTATTGGTCTTGCTTCTATTGTCGTACCTCCTAGTGATCCTTTAGAACACTATTTGCTAGACCATGAAAATGATATGTTCATGAATGAAAGAAGGGAAATAGATGAAGTATTCTTTAAACAGGAACCTATTCTGCATCACAACTTGCGTGTTGAAATCTTAGGGGATCCTCCTCCACCCAAGGGTGATCCCGTGTTTGAGCTTAAACCGTTGCCTGATAATCTTAAATATGCTTATCTTGATGAAAAGAAGATATATCCTATTATTATTAGTGCTAACCTTTCAGAGCATGAAGAAGAAAGATTATTGAAAACTCTGAAGAAGCATTGTGCTGCTATTGGATATACTCTTGATGATCTTAAGGGCATTAGTCCCACTCTATGTCAACATAAAATAAATTTGGAAGCAGATGCCAAACCAGTTCGTGATCCTCAACGATGTCTGAATCCTAAAATGAAAGAAGTGGTAAGAAAAGAAATACTAAAGCTTCTGGATGCAGGTATAATCTATCCCGTCGTTGATAGTGAGTTGGTAAGTCATGTCCATTGTGTCCCAAAGAAGGGAGGTATTACTGTTGTTCCTAATGATAAAGATGAATTGATTCCACAAAGAATTATCACAGGTTATAGGATGGTAATTGATTTCCGCAAATTAAACAAAGCTACTAAGAAAGATCATTACCCCTTACCTTTTATTGACCAAATGCTAGAAAGATTATGCAAACATACACACTATTGCTTTCTAGATGGTTATTCTGGTTTCTCTCAAATACCTGTGTCGGCTAGAGATCAATCAAAGACTACTTTTACATGCCCTTTTGGTACTTTTGCTTATAGACGTATGCCTTTTGGTTTATGTAATGCACCTCCTACCTTTCAAAGATGCATGATGGCTATATTCTCTGACTTTTGTGAAAAGATTTGTGAGGTTTTCATGGACGACTTTTCCGTCTATGGTTCCTCTTTTGATGATTGCTTGCGCAATCTTGATCGAGTTTTGCACAGATGTGAAGAAACTAATCTTGTCTAGAATTGGGAAAAGTGCCACTTTATGGTTAATGAAGGTATTGTCTTGGGGCACAAAGTTTCTGAAAGAGGTATTGAAGTTGATAAAGCCAAGGTTGATGCTATTGAGAAGATGCCATGCCCCAAGGACATCAAAGGTATAAGAAGTTTCCTTGGTCACGCCGGATTTTACAGGAGGTTCATTAAGGACTTCTTAAAAATTACTCGGCCTCTGATTAATTTATTGCAAAAATATATACCATTTGTCTTTGATGATGATTGTGTAGAAGCATTTGAAATACTTAAGAAAGCATTAGTCTCTGCACCTGTTGTTCAGCCACCTGATTGGAATTTACACTTTGAAATTATGTTGATGCTAGTGATTATGCTGTAGGTGCTGTTCTAGGGCAAAGAGTTGATAAGAAATTAAATGTTATTCATTATGCTAGTAAGACTCTAGATAATGCCCAAAGAAATTATGCTACTACTGAAAAAGAGCTTTTAGCAGTTGTATTTGCTTGTGATAAGTTCAGATCTTATATTGTTGATTCTAAAGTAACCATCCAAACTGATCATGCTGCTATTAAATATCTTATGGAAAATAAATATGCTAAGCCTAGACTTATTAGATGGGTTCTTTTGCTACAAGAATTTGATTTGCATATTGTTGATAGGAAGGGAGCTGAGAACCCCGTTGCAGACAACTTGTCTAGATTAGAAAATATTCTTGATGACCCACTACCTATTAATGATAGCTTTCCTCATGAACAATTAAATGTTATAAGTACTTCTCATAGTAGTCCATGGTATGCTGATTATGCTAATTATATTGTTGCTAAATTTATACCACCTAGCTTCACATACCAACAAAAGAAAAAGTTTTTCTATGATTTAAGACATTACTTTTGGGATGACCCACGTCTTTATAAAGAAGGAGTAGATGGTGTTATTAGACGTTGTGTACCTGAGCATGAACAGGAACAGATCCTACGCAAGTGTCACTCCAAGTCTTATGGAGGACACCATGCTGGAGATAGAACTGCACATAAGGTATTGCAATCTGGTTTTTATTGGCCTACTCTCTTCAAGGATGCCCGTAAGTTTGTCTTGTCTTGTGATGAATGTCAAAGAATTGGTAATATTAGTAGACGTCAAGAAATGCCTATGAATTATTCATTTGTTATTGAACCATTTGATGTTTGGGGCTTTGATTATATGGGACCTTTTCCTGCCTCTAATGGATACACACATATTCTAGTTGCTGTTGATTACGTTACTAAGTGGGTAGAAGCTATTCCAACTAGTAGTGTTGATCATAACACTTCTATTAAAATGCTTAAGGTAGTTATTTTCCCGAGGTTTGGAGTCCCTAGATATTTAATGACTGATGGTGGTTCACACTTTATTCATGATGCTTTCCGTAAAATGCTTGCTAAATATGACGTTAATCATAGAATTGCATCTCCTTATCACCCACAGTCTAGTGGTCAAGTAGAGTTGAGCAATAGAGAGCTCAAATTAATTTTGCAAAAGACTGTTAATAGGTCTAGAAAGAATTGGTCTAAGAAACGTGATGATGCATTATGGGCTTATAGAACTGCATATAAAAATCCTATGGGTATGTCTCCGTATAAAATGGTCTATGGAAAAGCATGTCACTTACCTCTAGAACTAGAACATAAGGCATATTGGGCTATTAAAGAGCTTCACTATGATTTAAACTTGCCAGTGAAAAGAGGTTATTTGATATTAGCTCACTTGATGAATGGAGAACCCAAGCATATGAAAATGCCAAGTTGTTTAAAGAAAAAGTTAAAAGATGGCATGACAAAAGGATACAAAAGCGTGAGTTTAATGTAGGTGATTATGTATTGCTATACAACTCTTGTTTAAGATTTTTTGCAGGAAAACTTCTCTCTAAATGGGAAGGCCCCTATGTTATCGAAGAGGTCTATCGTTCCGGTGCCATAAAAATCAACAACTTCGAAGGCACAAATCCGAAGGTGGTAAACGGTCAAAGAATCAAACATTATATCTCAGGTAATCCCATAAATGTTGAAACCAATATTATTGAAACCATAACCCCGGAGGAATACATAAGGGACACTTTCCGGAACGTTTCAGACTCCGAAAAGGAATAGGTATGTGGTATGGTAAGTAAACCGACTCCAAAATAACTTTTAAGGCAATATTTCTTTGTTTTGGAATATTTAGAAAAATAGAAAAATAAGTAGCAGTCCGGGAAGGACACGAGGGCCCCACGAGGGTGGTGGGCGCGCCCTACCCCCTGGGCGTGCCCCCTACCTCGTGAGCACCTCGTGTGCCTTCCCGACTCCGTTTTCTTGCATGTTACGTATTATGGTCGGTAAAAATTCATTATATAATCTCCCGGGGGTTTTGACTCCCGTATCACGCAAAAATCTCCTGTCTTTGTTTCGAGCTGTTTTTCTGACAGATCTAGATTATCATGACGTCCCCAAGTGCTTCCAAGGACAAGTTCTTCGAGAAGGTCATCAACCCTTACCTCGCGAAGGTGCTGCGACACCCTCAAATCATTGAGATGCGTGATGGGTTGTTGCACATCCGCGATGTTGAGGGACCAAAGGGAACCGGAAGCGTGGAGACGAGGCTCGAAGCAATGGAGCAACAAATTTTCAAGTGCCAGGGGATGGTGGAGCGTGGAATCAACGCTAGCCACACGATGCTCGCGGAGTTCACTAACAACTACAAGCCTGATGCCAAGAACACCGAGGAGGCCATCTTCAAGCTATATGAGAAGATCGAGCACCTCCAAGCCCAAATCTATGACCTGCAAAACCAAAACTGTGAGTATGAATATAGATTCAAAAGAATGAGTTTGGCTGCAGATTCGAGGATTCCGGAGACTCGTTCATCCTTCTATGATGGTGAACCTATGCCTTGGAAGATGGATGACAAGCCTGCATCATCAACAATACCTCCACCTTCTTCACCAACAAAGGAGATATAATCACATGGGTATGGGCACTCCCCTTGGCAATTGCCAAGCTTGGGGGAGATACCCCGGTATCGTATCACAATCACAACTCCTATCTTTACCGTTTTTCTTAGTTCGGTCCTATTAGTAGTATCTTGATCTAGTAGAATAAAGTTTATGGCATGATCTAGTTTTGAGTTTTGCTTTATGATCTCTCTATGTAATCGAGTGCATGAGTTATATATAATAAAGATTAGTGTTGAGTCAAGGGCTTGATTATTTTGCCACGATCTTGGGGGAATAAAAGAAAAGAGAAAAGAATAAAAAGAAACAAAAAGTTCATATTGATCTTATTGAGAGTAACGACTTCACATAGAAAGAGTATGATGATTAAAAGTTGTTCGGAGTTGGCAGACATAGCTTTGGTCATTGTTGCAATTAATAGGAAGTAATAAGGAAAGAGAGGTTTTCAGATATAAATATATTATCATTGACATCTTTTATGATTGGGATCACTCATTAAAATATGACATGCTAAAGAGTTGATGTTGGACAAGGAAGACAACGTAATGAGTTATGTATTTCTTATATCTGAGATAAAGTATGTTGTCATGGATCCTCTAACTTGTTGAGCTTGCCTTTCCCCCTCATGCTAGCCAAATTCTAAGCACTAAGTAGAAATACTACTTGTGCTTCCAAACACCCTTAAACCAGTTTTTCCATGAGAGTCCACCATATCTATCTATGGATTGGGTAAGATCCTTCAAGTAAGTTGTCATTGGTGCAAAGCAATAAAAATTGCTCTAAATATGTATGATTGATTGGTGTGGGAGAAATAAGCTTTATACGATCTTGTGATGTGGAAGTAATAAGAGCGACAGACTGCATAATAACGGTTCATATCACAAGGGGCAATATAAAGTGACGTTCTTTCGCATTGAGATTTTATATATCCAACCATAAAAGCGCATGGCAACCTCTGCTTCCCTCTGCGAAGGGCCTATCCCTTATTATTATCTACTACCTTATGCAAGAGTCATGGTGATCTTCACCTTTTCTTTTTCATTTTATCCTTTGGCAAGCTCAGCATGTTGGAAAGAACATGATATATATATATATATATATCTAATTGGATGTAGGGGAGCATGGACCATTATTGTTGACATTACCCTTGAGGTAAAAGGTTGTGGGGCAAAACTATAAGCCCCTATCATTCTCTGTGTCCGATTAAAACTCCGTAACCACAAGTATCGCGTGAGTGTTAGCAATCATGGAGGACTAAATGATAGTTGAGTATGTGGACTTGCTTTTTAGCTCTGATATAGACTCTTTCCGATGTTATGATAAATTGCAATTGCTTCAATGACTGAGATTATAGTTTGTTGGAGCCCAATAAGGTTTATGATTTATACTTTTGCATTGTGAATAGATCATCACTTGAACATAAGTAATCATATGACAAAATCTATATATGTTGCTGTTATGACACCATGTGGCCTAGGCATCTTAAGTTTGAGGTAGGCATAGTGTGGCATTGCATTGAAGCGTGCAAATGCGGTTCGTCTGAGTGGTGCGTGATAGCCACTACGGAAGGGGACGATATCGAAGATCAAGTCTTTGCTTCGGAAGTTATACGGTGATCCGAAGACAACTTCCAATGTGATTGAGCCCGTGTAGCGGGCCTCTACACCTGGTGAGGGAGTCCTGGATTAGGGGGTCTCCGGACAGCCGGACTATATCCTTCGGCCGGACTGTCGGACTATGAAGATACAAGATTGAAGACTTCGTCCCGTGTCCGGATGGGACTCTTCTTGCCGTGGAAGGCAAGCTTGGCAATACAGATATGTAGATCTCCTCCCTTGCAACCGACTCTGTGTAACCCTAGCCCCCTCCGGTGTCTATATAAACCGAAGGGTTTAGTCCGTAGGACAACAACAATCATACCATAGGCTAGCTTCTAGGGTTTAGCCTCTACGATCTCGTGGTAGATCAACTCTTGCAATACTCATATCATCAATATCAATCAAGAAGGACGTAGGGTATTACCTCCATCAAGAGGGCCCGAACTTGGGTAAACATCGTGTCCCCTGCCTCCTGTTACCATCTGCCTTATATGCACAGTTCGGGACCCCGTACCCGAGATCCGCCAGTTTTGACACCGACATTGGTGCTTTCATTGAGAGTTCCACTGTGTCGTCATCATAAGGCTTGATGGCTCCTTCGATCATCGGTAACGATGCTGTTCAGGGTGAGGTTTTCCTCCCCGAACAGATCTTTGTATTCGGCGGCTTCGCACTGCGGGCCAACTCGCTTGGCCATCTGGAGCAGATCGAAAGCTATGCCCCTGGCCATCAGGTCAGGTTCGGAGACTTAAACTACACCACCGACATCCACGGAGACTTGATCTTTGACGGATTCGAGCCCGTGTCAGGTGCGCCGCACAATCACGACGAGCATGACGTAACTCTGCCGTTGGACAGTGTTCGGAAGATCGCATCTGCAACTACTCCGGCCCTTAATCCAGAGCAAAGTGCACCATCTGAGGATGGGTGGGTAGACCCCGCCATGGAGGCCGCACTTTCAGTGGCGATAAAGCCGAATACTGACTTCACCCCCTGCGAGAGCCATGTTGCCGAACCATTGGATTCGTCCTCGGACATAGGCTCCGAGCCGCCTGCGTCCGTGCCTATTGAACCCGATTGGGCACCGATCATGGAGTTTATCTCCGCGGATATCTTTCAACACTCGCCTTTCGGCGATATGCTAAATTCATGAAGGTTTCTCACCTTATCAGGAGAACCTTGGCTGAACCATGTCTGGCTAGAATGGGATGCGGATGACGAAGAAATTCGCTCCCCACCCACCACCCAGTTAGTAGCCACTGTCGACGATTTAACCAACATGCTCGACTTCGACTCCGAAGACATCGACGGTATGGACGATGATGCAAGAGACAAACAGGAATCACCGCCCACAGGGCGCTGGACTGCCACTTCATCACATGCCATATACATGTTGGATACACCCAAAGAAAACGATGACGAGGAGCGGGAGGAGACAACGGAAGATGACCCCTCCAAGAAGAAAACAAAGCGTCGGCGTAGGCGCCACTCCAAATCCCGCCTCGGCAAAAACAGCGATAACGGCGCAAGAGAAAATAACACTTCAGTCGACTCCAGAGGAAACGACGACCACATTGCCCCGGCGGCAGAGCACGGCGAGCATAGTACGGACCCAATGTCCGAACACGATGACGCCGCGGATAAACCTCATCAACCCCCCTCTGGGGAGGAAAATAGCCCGGATGAAGATGCACACATCATCCCAGAAAAGCACTTGGAACAAGAGAACCTCCGCAGCAGGCTTATTGCCACAGCGAGGAGTCTGAAGAAACAGAAGCAAAGGCTTAAGGCCGCACAAAATATGCTCAACAGCAGGTGGAACAAAGTGCTCGACAATGAAGACAAGTATGGTGGAAGTTACCACACAAAGAGCTATCTAAAGCGCAAGCTATTACCTGAATTTGACGATGAGGCCTTAGAGCCCACACAACTGAAAAATAAAACGGCCAACCGGCCGGATAAACCACCTTGTGACCGCGATAGAGCGGCTAACAAGGCCGCACATAAGTCAACACACGATCTACGTGAGGACTTGCGCCAAAATCCAGTATGACCAGATCCATCTATGGATATAGGAAGCGCGCTCCGGCACAAAATCAAAGCCGAATACTACAACCGTCCGAACGCCACGATGCATCCAAATACAGGGGTGTCGCATACCCCCTATGTTTCACCGATGAGGTGCTGGACCACGAATTCCCTGAAGGATTCAAACCAGTGAACATAGAGGCATACGACGAGACCACAGACCCTGGGGTCTGGATTGAGGACTTTATCCTCCATATCCATATGGCTCGCGGAGACGATCTCCACACCATCAAGTACTTGCCCCTCAAGCCTAAAGGACCAGCTCGGCTCTGGCTGAAAAGCCTCCCCGAAAACTCAATTAGAAGTTGGGAGGAGCTCGAGGATGCTTTTCAGGCTAATTTTCAAGGGACATATGTCCGACCTCCGGATGCTGACGATTTAAGTCATATAATTCAACAGCCCGGAGAGTCAGCCCGAAAGCTTTGGAATAGGTTTCTCACTAAGAAGAACCAAATTGTCGACTGTTCGGACACCGAAGCCTTAGCAGCTTTCAAGCACAGCGTCCGAGACGAATGGCTTGCCAGACACCTCGGCCAAGAAAACCGAGAACAATGGCATCCCTGACAAACCTCATGACCTGCTTTTGCGCAGGCGAAGATAGCTGGTTAGCCCGTAGTAGCACGAGCGACCCAAGCACATCCAAAGTCAGGGATGGCAATGGAAAACCACGACGCAGTAAAAGCAAGCATCGAAATAAAGAAGACAACCCAGATAATACGGCGGTAAACGCTGGATTCAGGGGCTCTCGACCAGGTCAGCGGAAAAAGCCTTTCAAAGGCAGCAGAGATGGACCATCTAGCCTAAACAAGATTCTAGACAAGCTATGTCAGATTCATGGCACCCCCGACAAATCTACAAATCACACCCACAGAGAATGCTGGGTCTTCAAGCAGGCTGGTAAGCTAAACGCCGAACACAAGGGGGAGGAGACACCAAGCGGAGACGAGGACGAACCTTGCCAGCAAAGCACTGGAGGACAGAAAAAATTCCCACCAGAGGTTAAAACAGTAAACATGATCCACGTGACGAAGAGGAGAAGCAAACATGCACTCCGAGACATACGCGCCGTAGAGCCCGTCACCCCCAAGTTCACCCCCTGGTTGGCCTGCCCGATCATTTTCGATCGCAGGGATCACCCGACAAGTATCCGGAATGAAGGATCGGCTGCCTTGGTGTTAGACCCAATAATAAACGGATACCATCTCACACAAGTCCTTATGGACGGCGGCAGTGGTCTAAATCTGATATATCAGGACACAGTCTACAAAATGGGGATAGACCCGACAAAAATCAGCCGCAGTAATACTACCTTCAAGGGAGTAATACCAGCCCTAGAGGCCCGCTGCATGGGCTCTCTATTATTAGAGGTTGTATTCGGTTCTTCCGACAACTTCCGAAGCGAAAAGTTAACTTTCTACATCGATCCATTCCGAAGTGGCTATCAAGCACTACTCGGAAGAGCGGCTTTCGCCCGTTTTAATGCAGTACCGCATTACGCTTCCCTCAAGCTTAAGATGCCCGGTCCATGTGGCACCATCACAGTTAGTGGAAATATTGAGCGTTCTCTATGCGCGGAAGAACATGCGGCGGCTTTAACAGCCGAGCACTAGACGGCCTCACCAACCAGAATAAATGACAGGTCATCAAGACCGTGGACACGGTTAGACGAGTTCGGCGCATCAATACATAAACATGAGATTGGTTTAACCCTCATAGACGGTACCAGGGGCTTCCCGCATGTAATCAGGACTATTCTTCTCTTTTACAGATGACAATCGTGCTACACCCGTCCAGGACATGGCACAACGGAGACACAGGCGCAGACGTGCAGCAGGGACCCGCTCAAAGGTTTCTTTTCAGATTAAGACCCTGCATAAACCTTTTTTACTGTCTCTTGTTGTTCACATCCTATGGATGCTCAATACAACCGAAAAGGATGCTGACGTTATTGGCATGTGGCCATGTCAGAACATTGCACGTACCTGGACACTCGGGATTTATTATTAAGGGCATTGCTCAGCCCGACATATGTTATAAAGACCGAATACCTTAGGGAGTGTTCGACGTCGCGAGTTTCGCCTTATATGCATCAGCTCCGAATCATGTCTTTGGTCAAATGTTGGGTTTGCCCAGCTCCCGTGTTTTACTACCTTACGTTCCGCTCTATCGGCTAAGGCGGCACCGGGAGAACTACTGCGATTGTGCCCTGGTTCATCCGGATGAGCACCTCAGTAGAGAAAGCCGAAAACTGACTGTCATGATAAAGCGCGAGACTGGTCAACCATTCGATGACTTAGCGGAATCTTTGGGATTCCTCCGCATTAACGAAGGGCCATTTCCCGATCATGTACATACGTGCCCCATATTCGGACGAGCGCGGAAGTACCAGGGGCTATATAGCAGTCCCACCATCAAACTCCTATGGCTAAGTGAAAGTGTTAAAGCAATATAGTCCGATTGCCTCGTTCGCTGCGCTACCACCTCCTTAATGGACCAAGACGTTGGATCAAGTGTGAATACGCGTTTTTTGCAAACACCCCCGCGTTATATGCGTGGGGGCTGAAGCCAACGACTGCAAACTTTCAGGTTATCTACATATATACATAAACGGCCGCACAGGAGGCATCATAATACTTTCAGGCAAAAGTATAAACACATCCTTTATTCAATAAAACATTGTTTTTACAATGGGAATACATGTCACTAGAACATTATAGTCTTCGAGCACTTAGCCTCTATCGAACGAGCGCCTTCAAGGACCTCTTCAAAATAATGCTCGGCAGCTACTCGGCCCACGACCGAACCCTGTGTTGCAATAGTGGTGGCCTCCATCTTTGCCTAGTATGTCTTGACACGGGCAAGTGCCATCCGTGCACCCTCTATGCACGCCGACCTCTTCATAGCGTCGATGTGCGGCACCACACCAAGGAATTGTTGCACTAAACCAAAGTAACTATTCGGCCTTGGCCCTTCTGGCCACACATGATCCACAATAGACATCATGGCAAGTCCGGACAACCTATGGAGCTCGGCCCACTCAGCCATTCGCTCATTCAACAGCAGCGGACGCACTGGAGCATGGAACTGTGACTAGAAAAGCTTTTCCACTTCATGATCTTTTTGATCCTTGAAGTACTTGGCCGCATCAGCAGCACTGGCTGCCAAATCCACGTATGCGTCTGCCGAACTCCATAGTTGATCAAGAGTGGCATACGTCGGATCTCTGAACTTAGTCCGCAACAAAAAGGGTTTCCCAGCCGCGATATCCCCAGCTTGATGCAGCTCCTCCTTCGCCGCTCTGATTTTGGAGCGGGCTTCCTTAGCTGCTACCATGGCCTTCTCCAGGTCCGTCGCCTTTGCTCGTCTTTCTTTCTCAAGAAGCTGGTAACGGTCAGCGGCATCTTTCAACTCAACGGCCATCTTGGCTATTCTTTCCTTGCTTCGGCAATGCGCGACCTCTTTGGCCCTTAGCTCTTCGACCTCCTTTAGAGCGGCTGCATTGCTATTCCTGGCTTGTTCCTTGGCTCGGGCAAGTTCTGCCCGAAGGGTCTCCACGGTGGCAGCTCCATCTGCAGTCACAACATATTAAGGATGATGGCATTATGCTCCTCTTACCATGTGTCGATCACCAGAGAAATAACATACCCTGTGCCTCATCGAGTCGCTTGTTGACAAGCACGATGTCGGCATCTGCCGCATCAAGTTGCCGCTTCAGCTCGGCAAACTCACCAGTCCGGCTAGACACCGGATCTTCAGCCACCTGCACATGAAGGCGGCCTGATTATTACCTGGGACTATGATCCTTTGTTTTCCGCCATTCTCAACGGCAACCAGAGTCTCAGGGGCTACTATCTGCACAGGGCACACCTAACGTGTGCGGTACTGTCAAAAACATACACTATTCCACATACCTCAAAGCCTTTCAGTAGACTCATAAAAGCTTCATGCAACCCACTTTCGGCGGATGAAATCCTCTCAATCACCGTACCCATTAGCGTACGGTGCGCTTCTGAGGTGGCCGCTTGCTCCAGAAGATCCTTCAGTGCGTCCGGCTGCACACTGTATGGTTTCGGACTCTTTCTCTTGCTCTCTCTAGGAGCCAAGTACTGAGGACTTCGGGAGTCCAAAGGATTACCCTCTGGCCTTGGCGGATCAGGAGAAACC
The DNA here is from genome assembly GCF_002162155.2 of Triticum dicoccoides. NCBI lineage: Eukaryota > Viridiplantae > Streptophyta > Magnoliopsida > Poales > Poaceae > Triticum > Triticum dicoccoides. The sequence continues at coordinate 142,547,944 of NC_041380.1, read as the reverse complement.
CTCCGCGACGACACTTCAGGGTCGCCCGCCTCATGAGGCGGGGTGGCAGTGGGAGGTGTTTCGCTCTCCATCATCTCCGAAAGAAGATCCCCCGAAGACGAACTCTGTCGAGAAAGGCTATGATCCAAACTACAAGATATATGCTTCAGTTATTATCTTCAGAAGTAACGTAGGATATTTTTACTATTAAGTACTTTTTGTTTACTTACAACTCAGTAGAGGGCTGACCCCCTTGCGGGCACTGTGCGGCAAGAGTACCCTCCGAAGCAGGACCCTCTGGCGAAGATTTCTTCCCTCCTTTGGAAACATTCGTTTTCGGGTCTTCAGAGGTGGTCCTCTTCCTTCCTTGGGGAGAGGGAATTTCGGATTCTTCTCCTTGGTTATCTTCCTTCGCAGAGGCACTAATTCCCCCGGCTTGGATGAATAATGAGTGAGGCCTGCTTTCAGCCTCTTTATTCCCCCTTCATCTTCCCCTGAGGGCGCCTGATAAGGCGCCGGTTCGAGCATTCTGGCTAGTACATGATTTGCCGAGCCTTCGGGAAGAGGGGCCGAACACCTGATCATCTTCGCCTTTGTTACCCAATCCTGGTCAAAGAGTGACTTTTCAGAATGATGCTATCATAGATAAAAAGATAGCGTGTTCGGCCACGGGATTACTTACTTGGGTATCTGGGCGATTGCAATTCAGGCCCGCGTCCTCGGTGGTGTCCGGACACCTTATTTGTGGCCCGAAGAACAATTTGTACATCTCTTCGAGCGTCATGCTGAGGAAGTGCTGAATGGTTTGCGGTCCCTCTGGGTTGAATTCCCACATATGGAGGGGTTGACGCTTGCAAGGCGGGACCTGACGAACTAGCATGACTTGCATCACCGTGACCAGGTTGACGTCTCTCTCGAGGAGATCTCGGATGCGGCTCTGCAATATCGGCACATCATTTTCTGCCCCCAGCTTAGCCCCTTGTTGATCCATGACGTCAGTTGTGGTGGGGGGCCCGAGCAAAAGGCAGAGGTAGCAACCCATTTGGTACTCCGGTGAGCTATGATATAAAACCACTCCCATTGCCATAAACTGGACACCTCCGGGAAGGATCCCTCTGGCCATGGAACATCAGTGTTTTTGCTTATCTCGGCACCTTCGCACTCTGCGTGTCACCCCTCGATCATCTTCGGCTTCACATTGAAGGTCTTGAGCCACAGGCCGAAGTGTGGGTAATGCGAAGGAAGGCCTCGCACACGATGATGAACGACGAGATGTGAAGGAAGGAATCTGGGGCCAGGTCATGGAAATCCAGCCCGTAATAAAACATGAGCCCCCTAACAAAGGGATCCAGAGCGAGGCCTAGCCCTCGGAGGAAGTGAGAGATGAACACAACACTCTCGCCAGGTTTGGGAGTGGGAATAACCTGCCCTCGAGTAGGCAGCCTATGCCAGATTTCGTCGGTCAAATACCTGGCCTCTCTTAGCTTCTTGATGTCTTCCTCTGTGACAGAGGAAGGCATCCACCGACCTTGAAGGTTGGATCCGGACATGGTTGAAGGTTCGAAGCGCCTGACCTGAGCCTTGGGTGTTGGAACTCGAGGTGGGGGAAGGATTCGATTGAGTACGAGAAGGAAAAAAGGACAAGCCTTGGCCTCTTTATAAAGAGGGTGAATATCAAGCGTCCTCCTCGTGGTCGTTTGGGACTTGCCTAAAATCGAGGAGTCATACCAACGGGCACGATTGGGTTACCCATGTCTGTATTGATGAGAATCCTGTAATAAGGGGGACATGATCTCTGCTTAGACAAGACATGTCAAGAAAACCGCCTCGCAATATGTGCAGTGCTAGTTAACAAAAACGGTTCGAATAATGACCGGGCCGTGGTATGATGTCATGCCGTCGAACGTGTCAGCAAATTAGATTTGTGGAAATATTATTCTCTCTACGGTGGCATGTGGAACTTGTTTTGCAGAGCCGGACACTATCCTTGTGTTCAAAATCTCCTATGGAGTATTCGGAGGAGAAACCCGCCTTGCAATGCCGAAGACAAATCTGCGCGCCAGACTCATCGTCATTGAAGCCTGGTTTAGGGGCTACTGAGGGAGTCCTGGATTAGGGGATCTCCGGACAGCCGGACTATATCCTTCGGCCGGACTGTTGGACTATGAAGATACAAGATTGAAGACTTTGTCCCGTGTCCGGATGGGACTCTTCTTGGCGTGGAAGGCAAGCTTGGCAATACAGATATGTAGATCTCCTCCCTTGTAACCGACTCTGTGTAACCCTAGCCCCCTCCGTGTCTATGTAAACCGGAGGGTTTAGTCCATAGGACAACAACAATCATACCATAGGCTAGCTTCTAGGGTTTAGCCTCTACGATCTCGTGGTAGATCAACTCTTGTAATACTCATATCATCAATATCAATCAAGCAGGACATAGGGTATTACCTCCATCAAGAGGGCCCGAACCTGGGTAAACATCGTGTCCCCTGCCTCCTATTACCATCCGCCTTAGACGCACAGTTCGGGACCCCCTACCCGAGATCCGCCGGTTTTGACACCGACACCTGGTATTACTCCTTCAAAGGTAGTTTTGGTGGGCTTGATCCTTGACAGATCGATGCCCATCTTGCAGAATGTGTCTTGATAGAGCAGGTTAAGGCTGCTGCCACCGTCCATCAGGACCCGCGTGAGGTGGAATCCATCAATGATTGGGTCGAGGACCAGTGCGGCTGAGCCGCCGTGACGAATACTGGTCGGATGGTCCCTGTGATCGAAAGTGATCGGGCAAGATGACCATGGATTGAATTTTGGGGCGATTGGCTCTATCGCATAGACGCCCCTGAGTGTGCGTTTGCGCTCCCTCTTGGGGATATGAGTAACGTATATCATGTTCTCCATTTTGACTTGGGGGGGGGGGGTTTCTTCTATCCCCCTGTGTTCGGTGGATGGGGCTCCTCGTCATCGTCCTCACTTGGCGACCCCTGCTCTTTGTCCTCGGTATGTAACTTAACGGCCTGCTTGAAGACCCAACAACTTCTGTTTGTATGATTGGCAGGTTTATCGAGGGTGTCGTGGATCTGACATGGTCGATCGAGGATTCGGTCCAAGCTGGATGGGCCCGGATTGTTTCTTTTAAATGGCTTCTTCCGCTGACCGGGCTTGGAGCCGCTGAATCCGGCGTTAACCGCCATGTCATCGGTATTATCACCGTTGTTCCGACGCTTGTGACTGTTGTGTCGGGGCTTTCCATTGCTATTTCTGGCTTCAGAAGTGCCAGATTCGCTTGCATTATTGCTGCTACGGGCTAGCCAACTATCTTCTCCCATGCAAAAGTGGGTCATAAGTGCCGTGAGGGCTGCCCATGGATTTTGGTTTTTCTTGGCCAAGGTGTCGGGCAAGCCATTCGTCGTGAATGTTATGCTTAAAGGCCGCTAGGGCTTCAGCATCCAGATAGTCAATGATCTGGTTCTTTTTAATTAGGAACCTAGTCCAGAATTTCCTGGCCGACTCTCCGGGTTGTTGAACTATGTGACTAAAGTCATCGGCGTTCGGAAGTCGGACGTATGTACCCTGGAAGTTGTCGCGGAAGGCGTCTTTCAAGTCCTCCTAGCTGCTAATGGAGTTTTCTGGCAGGCTCTTTAACCAGTGTCGAGCTGGTTCCTTTAGTTTTAGCGGGAGGTATTTGATGGCGTGAAGATCATCACCACGGGTCATATGAATATCGAGGAGCCCGTGACGCAAGCCATGATGAACGAGACCAGGCGGGCACTAGGCGGGCGTCGGCCTGTGCAGTGTCCTTGTTTCCCCTTTGGTGCAAAGGGGGCAAGCACAGGCCAAGGCACCAGGCAAAGGTTACCATTCCAGTGCAACGAGACCAAGACCAATAGAGCGGCAGGACGAAGGTCACCGTGGAGCCCAAGACGGCGTCATCACCAGTGCTTTTAGCAGCCGAAGACCACCTTTGGTCAGGATAACTTTTACTAGATGTTCCCCTTCAAAATGGCCAATTGTTGGCGCCCTTCCTGCTCATTATTTGGGGAGAGGCCCATGGCCTCTATAAATAGAGCTAGCCACCACAGAGTAGAGAGAGAGAGGAGGGACCGAAAAAGAGAGATAGGGAGAGAGAGAAGGAGGGACCGAAAAAGAGAGATAGAGATAGAGAGAGAGGCGATTGAACTCACCCAAGCAGTTCATCGCACCAGCTCAAGAACACCCCTCGCGAGGCTGTTCTTCCCTTGTACTGTTCATCATCAGCCCCTGAGGCAATCCACCACACCACACACTGGAGTAGGGTATTACACCACAACGGTGGCCCGAACCAGTATAAACCTCGTGTCCCTTGTGTTGTTCATTGTTTCTAGCTTAGATCACGCGAGGAGATTGGATGTAGATCGGTAGGGGAGAGATCTCCGCGCACCCCAGTGTTCGAACCTCAAGGGTCTGCCGGAACCCGAAATCCGACATTTGGCGCGCCAGGTAGGGGTGCGCCGGAATCTTTCTTCCATTGTTCGCGTGTGATCTTCCGTCGTGTCCATGGCCGGCGCTCGTCGTGGTCGCGCCGAGCGCCAGGCTGCTCTTGCCACCCGCGTCGCCCAGACGGCGCCCGTCGGCGGACGTCCTCGTCGTTCCCCGTCGCCTGCCGCCAACGCCGCCACCGGCCCGGCGGGGAACGAGCAGCAGGCCTCATCCCAGCATCCTTCGGTGCGGCAGGAGGGCCGCACCGCCACACCGTTGCTGACTCCAGCCGCTTCGTGGTCCCACGCCCATCGCGCCCCCACGGCCGCGCACGCCGCGCTGCTCCTGGCAAGAGAGCTCTTGCACTACCGCCCCATCGACAACCTCTACGAGGACTGGCTCGCCCGCATCACCGAGCTCGTCAGCACCATAGGGGGCTCCCCCTTGCCATCCCTCTCGCTGCCTCGCCCTCCATTCCGCGCAGGAGGCGGGGATCAGGAGGCGCCTCCACCACCTCCTCCCCAAGAAGGCGCCCTGGCTCCAAGGCGCGCAGCCCCAGGGCGAGACCCTCCGCGTCCGGCGCCTGCGCAGCAAGAAAGGAGCTGTCAAGAGATCCCTCGTCCCCGAGAAGGTGCTCGCGCGCTCCCAGCGCCGGCGCGCCAAGATCACGTCCCTGCACCTCCACGCCAAGACCCCGCGCTGCTCCAAGCGGCGGTGCGCGGTAATCCCGAGGAGCAAGCCCAGCACCAGCAAAAGGCATCGGTGGCCACGGCAGGCTGTCGCGCCCTCACCCTCGAGCTACGCGGCGTCGCATGGCCAGGCAAATTAAAGCTTGACCTGCCCCCTCACTACGATGGCATGACGGACCCCGCGGAGTTCCTAAAGCTCTACGAGCTATGCATCGAAGCCGCCAACGGAGACGAAAGCGTCATGGCGAACTGGTTTCCCATGGCGCTCAAGGACAGGGCTCGCACCTAGCTCCTGAACCTAGCTCCTGGCACAATCTCCTCCTGGGACGAGATGCGCACTCGCTTCATCGCCAACTTCCAGGGCACTCGCGCTCGGCCCCCGGCCGTGAGCGATCTACGCCGCATCAAGCAGCAACAAGGGGAAACCCTGCAGAAATACATCCGGCGCTTCAACAACGCTCGACTCAAGATCCCCAAGGTGACTGAAGAAGCCATCATCTCAGCCTTCTCCGATGGCGTACGCGACATCAAGATGAAGGAGGAGCTAGCAATCCATGAAGACATGTGCACATCCCTGGAGCTGTTCAATTTGGCAACCAAGTGCGCCAGGGCTGAGGAAGGGCGCCTTTCCCTCCTCGAACTCCCGGCTGCCGACCCAGAAGAGAAGAAACCCAAGGCCAAGGACGTGAAGCGCAAGGGGGCTGTCGTGCTTGCAGCGGAACCAAACACCAAGCGAGGCAGAGATCAGCCTGAGTCATCCAAGGGCAGCCGGTACTGCGTGTACCACGACCTCCACACCCACAACACCAACGAATGTCAAGAGCTCAGGGCTGTGAGAGATGGACGTGTCGGCCGACGCCCCGAGTGCAATGACAGGGGCTATGGCCGAGGAGGAGGAAGAGGTGGCGGACGATGGGAAGACCGTGGCCCTCGCCAAGGGTGGCGTGACCGGCCTCGCGAGGCTTGCTGGCAGGACCAACCTCATGAGGGAGGCTGGAGAGATCAGCCTCGTGAGGATCGCCCGTACGGCAACGCATGCCTTCCTCCTCTGCCGACACCGCCAAGGAGGAACGAAGACCAACATCAAGATGAGGGGGCTGGGGGCTTCCAGGAGCCGCGCGCAATCGCTTGCATCTTGGGTGGCGCACAGGCCCCAGCCTCACAGCGCATCTTCAAGCAGTTTGCTCGCGAGGTGAATGCAGTCCTCGCCAAGCTTGAGGCCACACGCCCTCTCAGGTGGTCTGCGTGTGCTATCACATTCAGCTCAGCGGATCAACTCAAGTGCGCGGCAACGGCTGGGGTCCTCCCAATGCTTTGCTCCCCAGTCATCAGCAACGTGCAGGTCACTAGGACCCTCATTAACGGCGGAGCAGGACTCAACGTCCTGTCCGTCGAGACGTTCGACAATCTCCAAGTGTCGTACGATCAGCTTCAGCCGACCAAGCCCTTCTGAGGAGTCACTGATGGTTCCACTATTCCCATAGGGCAAGTTCGCCTTCCAGTCACCTTCGGACAGCGTAACAACTACCGCACCGAGCTCATCGACTTCGACGTCGCCCACATCCGTCTGCCATACAACGCCATCCTCGGGTACCCAGCCCCGGCCAAGTTCATGGCAGTGACTCACCATGGATACAATGTCCTCAAGATGCTAGGAAGCGGTGGAGTCATCACCGTACCCTATGAAGAAAGGGACGCAGTGTTCACTCGAGCGCGCGTTCCAAGCCGCAACAATCGAAGACCCGGATCACAGGAACGGAAGGCTTCCCGAGGTGACCCTTAAGAAGAAGAAGGTTTCGCCTGACCCAAGCCATAAGGAGGCAGGCGCCTCCGGAGGTGTTGCGTCAGGATCTGCGCCCAATCAGGGAGCGCCACCCTCTCTCGCATAGGAAGGCGTGCCCGGCGCCCTCCTCAAGCAGGGCTCGGGGGCTCTTTCTTGGAGAGCCATCGACTTTGCCAAGGTCGCGAGGGAGGTGCTCGGGCACCACTTGGAGGGGTGCTTCTAGGTACGTTTCCCTCAGGAAGATACAAGGCAAGGAAGACCAAACCCTCAGGAGTTCATCACAAGAAACACCCAGGAGCTACAGGAGTCGAGAGTCATGCGCAGCAACCGCCGTTTGCCCGCCATGGCCCCACATCCTAGCGAGGATGGTGGGCTGCGCATCTGCATCGACGTGCCAGGGCTCAACTGAGCCACGTCTCAGGAGTGCCTCTGGCCTTCGCGTGTGGGGCGTTGCGAGGGTCCACCTCACAACTATGTTTGCATGCCTCTCGGCCTGCCAAACGCGGTCGCCGCTCATCAGCGCCTGCTGAGGAGCATTCTAGAGGCCCAGGAGGTCAGGCATAGTGCGGTCCTGGCGGAGATGGACATGGCTCTCGGAGACCCACCTGTGCCCCCGGAGCCTCCCGAGGCCCCTGGGCCTGGGGGCTCGTGAGGGTCGACGTCTTCATCGCGCATCGCCTGCTTCTTCAACATCACTTCATCTTCAACGGCACCAGGTGACATCTTTCTAAGTCCCGTTCTTAGCTAGGAGCGCCCACAGGGCCGCATCATTCCCAGGTCACGTGGGTCCGTCCCTGCGGCATGTATTCGTTTTGCTTATGCTCTTTACTTACCTTGTCGGGGGCGCCCCTTGGGCTACATCATCCCCGAGCTGCTCGGGCCTGGCCCAGCGGCATTTGCTTTTCTCGCGTCTATTTAAATGAATTTCCTCCTGTGTGCTTAACACACCCGACCTAATCGCCTGCTCTATTGATACCTACCTATGGAGCTACTCGCTCTGGCATGACATTTGCGCACGGGTCCATCCCTGCAACGCCGATAAACCTGAGTGGTCGAGCTCTGGCCATGGCAGCCCCGCAAGGCGCCACCTCACCAGGCCCTCAGTGCCCCGATCACTTCCCCGGAGCAACCAAAGGTTGGCTGGCAACCGTAACAACAGGTCTTGTTTCTCTTCATGATTGGTGTGTAGGACCTACTCCAGGGGCAACGTTAGGGACGCCGCGAGTCGCCTCACCCTCTCTCCGGCATGGACCGCTTGCACGTTAAAAGGGGGTACCTGAGCATCGCGATTCATGGGCTCCTACTGGCTCTCCAGCCCTCACCCCCTGGCCTTGACCCACGGCATCGCGACCTATCATACCAGCGGTGGCTGAGCTCGCTCGAGGGCCGGGACCTGAGGACATAGAGCATTAAGGAAAGTGCGGGGGAGTGGGAAGGAGCTCGCGAGGACCTAACCCAGCAGCGCCTCAGCTGCCACCACTTGGGCCGGGCACTTCATCGAGGAACTACACCAAACTCAAGAGATAAGTCACGCCCTTACAGGAGTTGGACCAACGCAGCGCCAAACCCTCGCCCAGTGTGGCTCTGTCATGGCGACGTTGCCTTCCTTTCTCGCCCAGCGAGGGCTGCTTGAGCGCTAAAGGGGGCCTCCCGAGCATCGCAACTTGGGGGCTCTTATCGGACCTCGGGCCACTCACCTCCTGGCCTTGACCACGGCATCGCGACCTGGCATACCAGCGACAGTTGAAGCCTGCCTGGGGACTGGGACCTATCAGCGTAGAGCGCCAAGTCCTCGTGAGGATAGAAAGGGGGAGCTGAGCCGACACAGGACAAGCACCTCGCATTGATTCATATTAAGGATATAATCTTCACAAAAGACATGGCAGGCGCCTTACATACCCCCACGGGGTGTTGCTTTGATTCCTCGCAGGGAACAAGAGTACTAATCCAAGGAACGCTGATCGTCCGCACCTCCGCAAGGGACGCCATCATCAACAGTGGGCCGCCCAACGCCGGCGCCAACCCCATCCAGATCAGTGGCGTCGGCGGCTGGACACAGCTGCCCCGCCCTGAGCACGGCGCGAGCTCGGGGGCTCATAGCTGTCGTCGCTCGTCTCCAGAATCGCGAGGAGCTCGGGGGAGCCGCTTGATACGTCTCCAACGTATCTATAATTTTTGATTGCTCCATGCTATATTATCTACTGTTTTGAACTATATTGGGCTTTATTTTCCACTTTTATATTATTTTTGGTACTAACCTATTAACCGGAGGCCCAACCCAGAATTGCTGTTTTTTGCCTATTTCAGTGTTTCGAAGAAACGGAATATCAAACGGAGTCCAAACGGAATAAAACCTTCGGGAATGTGATTTTCTCACCGAACGTGATCCAGGAGACTTGGACCCTGCTCCAAGGAACAAAAGAGGCGGTCACGAGGGTGGGGGGCGTGCCCCCTACCTCGTGGGCCCCTCGGTGCTTCTCCGGCGTACTCCTTCCTCCTATATATACACACATACCCCGAAACTATTAGACCAGGAGCCAAAAACCTAATTCCACCGCCGCAACTTTCTGTATCCACGAGATCCCATCTTGGGGCCTGTTCCAGAGCTCCGCCGAAAGAGGGCCGTCATCACGGAGGGCTTCTACATCATCATAGCCCCTCCGATGAAGTGTGAGTAGTTTACCTCAGACCTTCGGGTCCATAGTTAGTAGCTAGATGGTTTCTTCTCTCTCTTTGAATCTCAATACAAAGTTCTCCCCCTCTCTTGTGGAGATGTATTCGATGTAATCTTCTTTTTGCGGTGTGTTTCTTGAGATCGATGAATTGTGGGTTTATGATCAAGTCTATCTATGAATAATATTTGAATCTTCTCTGAATTCTTTTATGTATGATTGGTTATCTTTGCAAGTCTCTTTGAATTATCTGTTTGGTTTGGCCAACTAGATTGGTAGTTCTTGCCATGGGAGAAGTGCTTAGCTTTGGGTTCGATCTTGCGGTGTCCTTTCCCAGTGACAGAAGGGGCAGCAAGGCACGTATTGCATCGTTGCCATCGAGATAACAAGATGGGGTTTATTTCATATTGCATGAATTTATATCTCTACATCATGTCATCTTGCTTAAGGCGTTACTCTGTTTTTAACTTAATACTCTAGATGCATATTTGATAGCGGTCGATGAGTGGAGTAATAGTAGTAGATGCAGAATCGTTTCGGTCTACTTGTCACGGACGTGATGCCTATATACATGATCATGCCTAGATATTCTCATAACTATGCTCAATTCTGTCAATTGCTCAACAGTAATTTGTTCACCCACCGTAGAATACTTATGCTCTTGGGAGAAGCCACTAGTGAAACCTATGGCCCCCGGGTCTATTCTCATCATATCAATCTCCATTACTTTAATCTTGCTTTGCTTTTTACTTTGCCTTTACTTTTTACTTTGCATCTTTATACCAAAAATACCAAAAAATATTATATCTATCAGATCTCACTCTCGTAAGTGAATGTCATGGGATTGACAACCCCTAATCGCGTTGGTTGCGAGTAGCTATCGTTTTGTGCAGGTACGAGGGACTTGAGCGTGGCCTCCTACTGGATTGATACCTTGGTTCTCAAAAACTAAGGGAAATACTTACGCTACTCTGCTGCATCATCCCTTCCTCTTCGGGGAAAACCAACGCAAGCTCAAGACGTAGCAAGAAGGATTTCTGGCGCCATTGCCGGGGAGTCTAGGCAAAAAGTCAACATACCAAGTACCCATCACAATCCCTATCTCTCGCATTACATTATTTGCCATTTGCCTCTCGTTTTCCTCTCCCCCCACTTCACCCTTGCCGTTTTATTCGCCCTCTCTCTCTATCCTCCCTCTCTATTTGCCTCCTTTTGCCCGCTTGCTTTTTTTGTTTGCTCGTGTGTTAGATTGCTTGTTTGTCGTGATGGCTCAAGATAATACCAAATTGTGTGACTTCACCAATACCAATAATAATGATTTCCTTAGCACTCCGATTTCTCCTCTTACCGATACTGAATCTTGTGAAATCAATGCTGCTTTGTTGAATCTTGTTATGAAAGATCAATTCGCCGGCCTTCCTAGTGAAGATGCCGCTACTCATATGAATAGCTTCATTGATTTATGTGATATGCAAAAGAAAAAAGATGTCGATAATGATGTCGTTAAATTGAAGCTATTTCCTTTTTCGCTTAGAGATCGTGCTAAAGCTTGGTTTTCGTCTTTGCCTAAAATAGTATTGATTCATGGAACAAGTGCAAAGATGCTTTTATCTCTAAGTATTTTCCTCCCGCTAAGATCATCTCTCTTAGAAACGATATTACGAATTTTAAGCAACTTGATCATGAACATGTTGCACAAGCTTGGGAGAGAATGAAATTAATGATACGTAATTGCCCTACTCATGGTTTGAATTTGGGGATGATCATACAAAATTTTTATGCCGGATTGAATTTTGCTTCTAGAAATCTTTTAGATTCGGCCGCGGGAGGCACTTTTATGGTAATCACTTTAGGAGATGCTACTAAACTCCTAGATAATATTATGGTTAATTATTCTCAGTGGCATACTGAAAGATCTTCTAATAAAAAAGTGCATGCGATAGAAGAAATCAATGTTTTGAGTGAAAAGATGGATGAACTTATGAAATTATTTGCTACTAAGAGTGTTTCTTCTGATCCTAATGATATGCCTTTGTCTACTTTGATTGAGAATAACAATGAATCTATGGATGTGAATTTTGTTGGTAGGAATAATTTTGGTAACAACGCTTATAGAGGGAATTTTAATCCTAGGCCATATGCCAGTAATCCTTCTAATAATTATGGGAATTCCTACAACAACTCTTATGGAAATTATAATAAGATGCCCTCTGAATTTGAGACTAGTGTTAAAGAGTTTATGATTTCACAAAAGAATTTTAATGCTTTTCTTGAAGAGAAATTGCTTAAAATTGATGATTTGGCTTGGAACGTTGATAGAATTTCTCTTGAGGTTGATTCTTTAAATCTTAGTTCTATTCCTCCTAAGCATGATATCAATGAGTCTCTCAAAGCCATGAGAATTTCCATTGATGAGTGCAAGGAAAGAACCGCTAGGATGCATCCTTCCAAAGATGCCTTTATTAAAGCATGTTCTTCCAATTCCTATGAAAATCAAGATGAAGATCTAAAAGTTATTGATGTGTCCCCTATTAAATCTTTATTTTGCAATATGAATCTTGATGAAACTGAATATGATCTTCCTTTACCTAGAAGGCGTTCTAAAAATTCGGAGTATTTAGATCTTAATGATGAAATTGATGAAAGTGGAATTGAAAGAAATAAAAATCTAGATGTTGCTAAACCCACTATATTGGATTTCAAGGAATTTAATTATGAAAGTTGCTCTTTATTTGATTGTATTTCCTTGTTGCAATCCGTGCTAAATTCTCCACATGCTTATAGTCAAAATAAAGCCTTCATCGAACATATTGTTGATGCCTTGATGCAATCTTATGAAGAAAAACTTGAGTTGAAAGTTTCTATACCTAGAAAACTCTATGATGAGTGGGAACCAACTATTAAAATTAAAATTAAATATCATGAGTTTTATGCTTTGTGTGATTTGGGTGCTAGTGTCTCTACTATTCCCAAGACTTTGTGTGATTCGCTAGATTTCCGTAATTTTGATGATTGCTCTCTAAACTTGCATCTTGCGGATTACACTATTAAGAAACCTATGGGAAGGATTAATAAAGTTCTTATTGTTGCAAATAGAAATTATGTGCCCATAGATTTCATTGTTCTTGATATAGATTGCAATCCTTCTTGCCCTATTATTCTTGGTAGACCTTTCCTTAGAATGGTTGGTGCGATTATTGATATGAAGGAAGGGAATATTAGATTTCAATTTCCATTAAAAAAGGGCATGGAACACTTTCCTAGAAAGAAAATAAAATTACCATATAAAACTATCATGAGATCCACTTATGGATTGCCTACCAAAGATGGCAATACCTAGATCTATCCTTGCTTTTATGCCTAGCTAGGGGCATTAAACGATAGCGCTTGTTGGGAGGCAACCCAATTTTATTTTTATTCCTTGCTTTTTGCTCATGCTTAGTAATAAATAAATTATTTAGCCTCTGTTTTGGTTGTGTATTTTTGTGTTTAATTAGTGTTTGTGCCAAGTAGAACCGTTGGGAAGACTTGGGGAAAATCTTGTTGAACTTGCTGTAAAAAACAGAAACTTTAGCGCTCACGAGAACTGCTGTCATTTTTATTTGAATAGTAATATTTAGTTAATTCTTTTTGAAGATGATTAATAGATAAATTCCTCACGTCCAGAAGTTTATTTTAGAATTTTTGGGGTTCCATATCTTGCGCTAGATGCAGATTACTACAGACTGTTCTGTTTTTGACAGATTCTGTTTTTCACGTGTTGTTTGCTTATTTTGATGAATCTATGGCTAGTAAAATAAGTTATAATCCATATAGAAGTTGGAATACAGTAGGTTTAAAACCAATATAAATAAATAATGAGTTCATTACAGTACCTTGAAGTGGTCTTTTGTTTTCTTTCGCTACCGGAGCTCACGAGTTTTCTATTTTGAGTTTTGTGTTGTGAAGTTTTCAAGTTTTCGGTGAATTCTTTTGATGGATCATGGAACAAGGAGTGGAAAGAGTCTAAGCTTGGGGATTCCCATGGAACCCCCAAGATAATCCAAGGACACCAAAAAGTCAAATCTTGGGCATGCCCCGGAAGGCATCCCCTCTTTCGTCCACTTCCATCGGTAATTTACTTGGAGCTATATTTTTATTCACCAACATGATATGTGTTTTGCTTGGAGCGTCTTGTATTATTTGTGTATTTGTGTATTAATATGCCACAATCATCCTTGCTGTACACACCTTTTGAGAGAGCCATACATGAATTAAAATTTGATAGAATACTCTATGTGCTTCACTTATATCTTTTGAGCTAAGTAGTTTTGCTCTATGTGCTTCACTTATATCTTTTGAGCGTTATAATTTTGCTCTATGTGCTTACATTAGATCTTTTAGAGAACGGTGGTGGATTTGTTTTAAAGAAACTATTGATCTCTCATGCTTCACTTAAATTATTTTGAGAGTCTCTTAATAGCATGGTAATTTTCTTAATAATAATATGCTTGGTATTCAAGATTTGTGAAACTTTCTTTTGAGTGTGTTGAATACTAAGAAAAGATTGAAGCTTGATAATTATTTTGAGATATGGAGGTGATAATATTAAAGTCATGCTAGTTGAGTAGTTGTGAATTTAAAGAATACTTGTGTTAAAGTTTGTGATTCCCGTAGCATGCACGTATGGTGAACCGTTATGTGATGAAGTCGGAGCATGATTTATTTATTGATTGTCTTCCTTATGAGTGGCGGTCGGGGACGAGCGATGGTCTTTTCCTACCAATCTATCCCCCTAGGAGCATGCGCGTAATACTTTGCTTTGATAACTTCTAGATTTTTGCAAAAAGTATATGAGTTCTTTATGACTAATGTTGAGTCCATGGATCATACACACTCTCACCCTTCCACCTTTGCTAGCCTCTCTAATACCGTGCACCTTTTGCCGGTATCATACCCCTACCATATACCTTCCTCAAAACAGCCACCATACCTACCTATTATGGCATTTCCATAGCCATTCCGAGATATATTGCCATGCAACTTTCCACCGTTCCGTTTATCATGACACACTCCATCATTGTCATATTGCATATCCCGGTACACCACCGGATGCATTCACATAGAGTCATATTTTGTTCTAAGTATCGAGTTGTAATTGTTGAGTTGTAAGAAAAATAAAAGTGTGATGATCATCATTATTAGAGCATTGTCCCAGTGAGGAAAGAATGATGGAGACTATGATTCCCCCATAAGTCGGGATGAGACTCCGGACGAAAAATAAATAAAAGAGGCCAAAGAAGCCCAAATAAAAAGAGGCCATAAAAAAGAGAAAAGGCCCAAATAAAAAAAGATAAAAAAATAAGAAGAAAAAAATGATGAGAGAAAAAGAGAGAAGGGACAATGTTACTATCCTTTTACCACACTTGTGCTTCAAAGTAGCACCATGATCTTCATAGTAGAGAGTCACTCATGTTATCACTTTCATATACTAGTGGGAATTTTTTTTCATTATAGAACTTGGCTTGTATATTCCAATGATGGGCTTCCCCAAATTTCCCTAGGTCTTCATGAGCAGGCAAGTTGGATGCGCACCCACTTAGTTTCTTTTTGAGCTTTCATATACTTATAGCTCTAGTGCATCCGTTGCATGGCAATCCCTACTCACTCACATTGATATCTATTGATGGGCATCTCCATAGCCCGTTGATACGCCTAGTTGATGTGAGACTATCTTCCCCTCCTTTTTGTCTTCTCCACAACCACCATTCTATTCCACCTATAGTGCTATATCCATGGCTCAAGCTCATGTATTGCATGAAGATTGAAAAAGTTTTGAAAAAGTTAGAGTATGAAACAATTGCTTGGCTTGTCATCGGGGTTGTGCATGATTTAAATACTTTGTGTGGTGAAGATAGAGCATAGCCAGACTATATGATTTTGTAGGGATAACATTCTTTGGCTATGTTATTTTGAGAAGACATAATTGCTTTGTTAGTATGCTTGAAGTATTATTATTTTTATGTCAATATAAACTTTTGTCTTGAATCTTTCGAATCTGAATATTCATATCACAATTAAGAAGATTTGCATTGAAATTATGCCAAGTAGCACGGCGCGAGCTCGGGGGCTCATAGCTGTCGTCGCTCGTCTCCAGAATCGCGAGGAGCTCGGGGGAGCCGCTTGATACGTCTCCAACGTATCTATAATTTTTGATTGCTCCATGCTATATTATCTACTGTTTTGGACTATATTGGGCTTTATTTTCCACTTTTATAGTATTTTTGGGACTAACCTATTAACCGGAGGCCCAGCCCAGAATTGCTATTTTTTGCCTATTTCAATGTTTCAAAGAAACGGAATATCAAACGGAGTCCAAACGGAATAAAACCTTCGGGAACGTGATTTTCTCACCGAACGTGATCCAGGAGACTTGGACCCCGCTCTAAGGAACAAAAGAGGCGGTCACGAGGGTGGGCCCCCCCCCAGGGCGCGCCCCCTGCCTCGTGGGCCCCTCGGTGCTCCTTTGGCGTACTCCTTCCTCCTATATATACACACATACCCCCAAACTATCAGACCAGGAGCCAAAAACCTTATTCCACCGCCGCAACTTTCTGTATCCACGAGATCCCACCGCGCAAGAGGGCCGTCATCATGGAGGGCTTCTACATCATCATAGCCCCTCCGATGAAGTGTGAGTAGTTTACCTCAGACCCTCGGGTCCATAGTTAGTAGCTAGATGGCTTCTTCTCTCTCTTTGAATCTCAATACAAAGTTCTCACCCTCTCTTGTGGAGATCTATTCGATGTAATCTTCTTTTTGCGGTGTGTTTGTTGAAACCGATGAATTGTGGGTTTATGTTCAAGTCTATCTATGAATAATATTTGAATCTTCTCTGAATTCTTTTATGTATGATTGGTTATCTTTGCAAGTCTCTTCGAATTATCCGTTTGGTTTGGCCAACTAGATTGGTAGTTCTTGCCATGGGAGAAGTGCTTAGCTTTGGGTTCGATCTTGCGGTGTCCTTTCCCAGTGACACAAGGGGCAGCAAGGCACATATTGCATCATTGCCATTGAGGATAACAAGATGGGGTTTATTCATATTGCATGAATTTATCTCTCTACATCATGTCATCTTGCTTAAGGCGTTACTCTGTTTTTAACTTAATACTCTAGATGCATGCTGGATAGTGGTCGATGAGTGGAGTAATAGTAGTAAATGCAGAATCGTTTCGGTCTACTTGTCACGGACGTGATGCCTATATACATGATCATGCCTAGATATTCTCATAACTATGCTCAATTTTGTCAATTGCTCAACAGTAATTTGTTCACCCACCATAGAATACTTATGCTCTTGAGAGAAGCCACTAGTGAAACCTATGCCCCCCGGGTCTATTCTCATCATATCAATCTCCATTACTTTAATCTTGCTTTGCTTTTTTACTTTGCCTTTACTTTTTACTTTGCATCTTTATACCAAAAATACCAAAAATATTATATCTATCAGATCTCACTCTCGTAAGTGACCGTGAAGGGATTGGCAACCCCTAATCACGTTGGTTGCGAGTAGCTATCGTTTTGTGCAGGTACGAGGGAATTGAGCGTGGCCTCCTACTGGATTGATACCTTGGTTCTCAAAAACTGAGGGAAATACTTACGCTACTCTGCTGCATCATCCCTTCCTCTTCGAGGAAAACCAACGCAAGCTCAAGACGTAGCACCGCTGGATTCCCCAGCTCCTCCGTTGCCGCCTAAGGAGCTGCTGGAGGGCCGATGGGCGGGCCAGGTCCTCGTCGGTTTGTTGCCCCTACCGCTCTCCTTGGGGCAGCACTCCAGCTGGCGTCCTTCAGCATCGAAGACCTTCAAGAACATTAGGGAGTCGCCGTCGTATTCAAGATGAATCACGAGGGCACCTACCGTCCGGCAGACCCGGGCAATTTCGCCCCAGCCCCGGGTCATGAAGACCTTGCCCAGGGCGACGACCGCGACCTCCGCTCCGGTCACAAGGGTACTGCAGTCAGCGTGCTGCAGCCAGAGCTCCAGAGCCTCGCTCGGCGGCATCTCGAAGGCGAAGGAGGGAGGAAGGCGAATCCAAGATCTTGGAGGCATGGCAACATGGAGCACGAGCTCGCGAGAGGAGCGCTCGGCGTGGACTACAGGAGGAACGACACACACCATCGTGACTCGCCGGCGTCGACGGCGGCACCGTCGATGACGCTCGACGCCTTCTCCCCCAGGACCGACGACGCGGGCATACAAGGGTAGCGGATACCCAGGCAGCGGCCGCTCATACCATGGCCTTGATACCTCCTACTGAGCACCCTCATCTCGGTGGCAGAGGACCAGCCGCTTCTTCGGCGGAAGTGGGTCAGGACCCTCTCGGGGGGCCTTTCCCTTCTCTTCTGCAGAGAACCGGCGGATTGGTGCCATTGGCGTACGGAGAAGCAAGAACGAGGAAGAAGAAGGAAAGGAGCAGCAGGAAGGGTTGGACTAAAGGGCTCGCGTAGCCCCGTACTTATAGCCGGAAAAGGCCAACCGCCGAGCACCACGATCGCAGGTAATCATAACCAGTTTCTCTGCATGCATGGACTTGTCAAGTCGTGCGGTCGCCGAGGCATCGTGGGGAAGCGCATGCGCCCACGACCAATCAATCGCCACACGGCACCAAGGCCGCAGGCTTTTTAGGCCCGCGGCGATTCGCGCTTGCCCCTTCGCTTCCCTGCTAGGCCAAGCCCGGGCGCGCCTTGGGCCCGGGGGCTACTGTCGGCGTTCTAGGAACGGGGGTCCCCAGACTTGCCTGCCTGCGGCCTGCGGCGTGGCTCAAGTGGGGGCCCAGCGCGGCCCATCTTCATCAGCTCAAGCTCAAGACCCTCGCGAGGGGCCAAGCCTCGCGGGGCGGACGACCGGAAGCTTCCTCCGAGGCAGCCTCATCAGGCAGGCTCGCGAGGAGGCGGAGAGATCAAGGCAGGGGTACCTCGCGATGAGCCCGTGACGCAAGCCATGACGATCGAGACCAGGCGGGCGCCAGGCGGGCACCGGCCTGTGTAGTGTCCTTGTTTCCCCTTTGGTGCAAAGGGGGCAAGCACAGGCCAAGGCACTGCGCAAAGGTTACCATTCCGGTGCAACGAGACCAAGACCAACAGAGCGGCAGGACGGAGGTCACCGTGGAGCCCAAGACGGGATCATCACCAGTGCTTTTGGCAGCCGAAGACCACCTTTGGTCAGGATAACTTGTACTAGATGTTCCCCTTCAAAATGGCCAATTGTTGGCGCCCTTCCCGCTCATTATTTGGGGAGAGGCCCATGGCCTCTATAAATAGAGCTAGCCACCACAGAGTAGAGAGAGAGAGAGAAGGAGGGACCAAAAAAGAGAGATAGGGAGAGAGAGAAGGAGGGACCGAAAAAGCGAGATAGGGAGAGAGAGAAGGAGGGACCGAAAAAGAGAGATGGAGAGAGAGAGAGAGGCGATTGAACTCACCCAAGCAGTTCATCTCACCAGCTCAAGAACACCCCTCGCGAGGTTGTTCTTCCCTTGTACTGTTCATCATCAGCCCCTGAGG
Organism: Triticum dicoccoides; assembly: GCF_002162155.2. Lineage (NCBI taxonomy): Eukaryota > Viridiplantae > Streptophyta > Magnoliopsida > Poales > Poaceae > Triticum > Triticum dicoccoides. The sequence goes on along the minus strand of NC_041380.1, from coordinate 142,528,821 downwards.
CAATCCACCACACCACACACTGGAGTAGGGTATTACACCACAATGGTGGCCCGAACCAGTATAAACCTCGTGTCCCTTGTGTTATTCATTGTTTCCATCTTAGATCACGCGAGGAGATTGGACATAGATCAGTAGGGGATAGATCTTCACGCGCACCCCAGTGTCCGAACCTCAAGGGTCTGCCGGAACCTGAAATCCGACAAGATCTTGGTCAGCTTGGAGCTGTTGCTGCTTATTTTTCAGGCTCCTTGTCGTGGCTATTAGCCGGTGCCTAAAGCATTCCTGCTCAAGGGGTTCCTCAAGCGTGATAAAGTTTTCGTCGCCGAGGCTCATCTCCTCCTCGTAGGGTGGAAGATAATTACTATCCTCCGAGTCTTCGTTTATAGCCTGGTCATCAGGGCTAATTTGCCCATCTTCCTGATCGTCCTGTTCAGAGGTTGGCTCGATGAGGTCTTCTTGGTCTTTGGCGTCGTCCGGAGTGTTGTTCTCTCCGGTGCCAGCATTGTTGTCTTTTCCACAGCGTGATTTAGAGCGGCTCCGTTGACGTCGGCGCTTTGGTTGAGTCTCAGGAGGTATATCCTCAACTGGATTTTTCTCGTTATCGTCGTTACCCTCTTTGGGTGTATCCACCATATACACGTCATACGAAGAGGTGGTCATCCATCGTCCGGTAAACGGCGTGTTTTGGTCCTGCTCTTCTCATCGTCGTCCATACCGTCGATGTCTTCAGAGCCGTAATCGAGCATGTCAGTTAAGTCCTCGATAGTGGCTATGAAGTGGGTGGTGGGTGGGACGTAAAATTCCCCGCTCTCAGCCCCTAGTCTGGGTTGGGAGTAGTTCGGACATTGCTCCTTTGTAATGACGAGGGATCACATTAAGTCCAGAGCCTCGCTTAAAGGCGAGGTTCGGTCGGGGAGAAGAGAGTTCGTGGAGTGCGGTGAGAAGAGAACTCTTTGGCCGAGCTCACACGATGATGACTTCGAGGGTTCAGAGCCAGTGTTCGGAGAGGAGTCCGGCTTCATGATGATTGCCGGTGATACTGATTCCTCCGGCTCTCCCATACTAGGCTTAATAGCCGTAGAGAGTCCAGCGGGCCCGGGAATCCTGTCTTCGGACCTAGAGACGCACTTTGGATTTAAGGCCAGAGCGGAGGTTGGGGTCGCGAACCCTTGGAAGATCAAGTCTCCTCGGATATCAGCGACATAATCCAGATTTCCAAAACTAATCTGGTGACCTGGGGCGTAGCTGTCGATCTGCTCTAGACGGCCAAGCGAGTTGGCCCGCAGTGTGAAGCCGCCGAAAACAAAGATCTGGCCGGGCAGAAAGACCTCCCTTAGGGCAGCTTCATTGTAGATGACTGATGGAGCCATCGAACCTTATGGCAACAACACAGCGGAACTCTCAATGAAAGCATCAATGTCGGTGTGAAGTGTGAAGCCGCCGAAAACAAAGATCTGGCCGGGCAGAAAGACCTCCCTTAGGGCAGCTTCGTTGTAGATGACTGATGGAGCCATCGAACCTTATGGCAACAACACAGCGGAACTCTCAATGAAAGCATCAATGTCGGTGTCAAAACTGGCAGATCTCGGGTAGGGGGTCCCGAACTGTGCGTCTAAGGATTGATGGTAACAGGAGACAAGGGACATAATGTTTTACCCAGGTTCGGGCCCTCTTGATGGAGGTAATACCCTACGTCCTGCTTGATTGACTTTGATGAGTATAGGGGTTACAATAGTTAATCTACCACGAGATCATAATGGCTAAACCCTAATTGTCTAGCCTATATGATTATGATTACCTCTACGGACTAAACCCTCCGGTTTATATAGACACCGAAGGGGGCTAGGGTTGTACAGAGAAAGAAATATTCACATCTGCACGCTAATATTGCCTTCCATGCCAAGGAGAGTCCCATCCAGACATGGGAGGAAGTCTTCTGTCTTGTATCTCCATGGCCCATTAGTCCAGCCTACGTCATATAGCTCGGATGCCAGAGGACCCCTTAATCCAGGACTCCCTCACCTAGTACGGCGCCGGGACTAGCATCCTCGTCAACAGAAGAATAGTTTCGTCTTCGGGCAGTGGAGCCAGACAGTGAATCCGCTCCGCTTTCCTTGTCTAGCCCTGCAAAAGAAAATGGGAAGTTTAGTGTGCTCCTTGGGCTCGCAAAGTAATGTTATCAAAGAACTTATGGGAGTCGCAGCGTGGGTGCTGTCGTAGCCGAGGTCTTCGATTGTCTCCGGCCATGACTTCTGGTTCTTGAAGAGCAGCTTCCACATGTCTTCGTGCTTCGTGCCGAAGAACCGCTGCAGGGTCCGGGGACAGACCGGGTTGAACTTCCACATGGGCTCTTGACGCGCCTGACAGGGGAGTATCTGGCAGAAGAGCGTCACTTGTATCACGCTGGCGAGGCTGGTATTTTTATCTATCATTCTCTTGATGCGCCTCTCCAGCATCGTTACCTCATCAGACGACGCCCAGTCCAGACCCTTGTTGAGCCAGGATGTCAGCCGCATTGGGGGCCTGGACTTGAACTCCGTGGGAGCAGCCCATGTGGAGTCACGGGGCTCTGTGACATAGAACCACCCCTGCTGCCATCCTGTCATGGTCTCCACGAAGGTGCCCTTGGGCCAAGTGACATTGGGCAGTTTGCTCACCATAGCGCCACCGCAATCCGCGTGCTGGCCATCCACCACTTTCGGCTTCACATTTAATACCTTGAGCCATAGGCCGAAGTGGTTGGAAACATGGAGGAAGGCCTCGCATACGATGATGAACGCCAAAATGTTGAGGAAAGAATTCGGGGCTAGATCATGAAAATCTAACCCGTAGTAGAACATGAGGCCATAGACGAAAGGATGAAGGGGAAACCCCAGTCTGTGAAGATAATGAGGGATGAACACTACCCTCTCACCGGGCTTTGGAGTGGGGATGATCTACTTTTTGGCTGGAAGCCGGTGGGCGATTTCCTTGGCCAGATACCCCGCTTCCCAGAGTTCCTTGATGTTTTTCTCCGTGATGGAGGAGGCCATCCACTTGCCCTGCCTCTGGATCCGGACATGGCTGCAATACTTTCTAGGAACGGAGTGGATCGAAGCTTGAGCGCTGGAGCTTGAGGGCGGATGGACTGAGCAAGGGGAAGGGGTGGGGTAAAAGGGGGAATCTTATCTCCTTATAAAGTAAGTGAATACCAGACATCCCCCACGAGCCTTAAAGATCGCCTATTTCCAGGGGGTCGTGCGAAATGGAACGGTTGGGTTTCCCATACCCATATTGATGAGAATAGCATAATAAGAGGGCACGATCTCTGCTTTGACAAGATGTGTCGTCGGTGGTTGTGTCTTTAAACGCGAAACGGGAGGCCGAAAAATGATTTGAAATAATGGAATGGCCGGATGTAACCTCTCACCAGTGAAATCTTCGGAGGACGGAACCTATCTGTATTCTAATTTAGAGGTATGACTGTGGTACAAAGCCGGATATAGTACTGACGATCAACTACTTTGAAGAATTCGGAGGAGGAACCCGCCTTGCAATGCTGAAGACAATCTGTGCGCCGGACACATCGTCATTCAAGACTAGTTCAGGGGCTACTGAGGGAGTCCTGGATTATGGGGTCCTCGGGTGTCCGGGCTATGTGATATGGGCCTGCAGATGGGCCATGAAGATACAATATAGAAGGCCTTCCCTCGTGTCCGGATGGGACTCTCCTTGGCATGGAAGGCAAGCTTAGCGTGCGGATAGGAATATTCCTTTCTCTGTAAACCGACTATGTACAACCCTAGCCCCCTCCGGTGTCTATACAAACTGGAGGGTTTAGTCCGTAGAGGCAATCACAATCATAATCATATAGTCTAGACATCTAGGGTTTAGCCATTACGATCTCGTGGTAAATCAACTCTTGTAACCCTTATACTCATTAAAGTCAATCAAGCAGGACGTAGGGTATTACCTCCATCAAGAGGGCCTGAACCATGGTAAACATCGTGTCCCTTGTCTCCTATTACCATCGATCCTTAGACGCACAGTTTGGGACCCCCTACCCGAGATCTACCGGTTTTGACACCGACACTCGCCTTACACCAGCGCGCCCATCCTCGTGCCCCGACAACCGACGGCCGCGTACCACGCTGCTCCCTCCTACGCGCCACCGATCTAGAACACCAGTCCTTATGAATCATATGGCGCTCCATTGTCCCCCTACATGCAGCAGTACAATGATGGTGTCTCTCTCTTTATGCCGATGCCGGACCTACTGCCGACGCCACCACACCTGCCAGCTCACATGCCTACACCGGCCTCTACTTCGACTCCGAGCTAGGACCAAGCTACTTTTAAACAAACCATGAACAACTTTGCTGCACAAGGGAACTCAGGTATGGATTGGATCTTCAATTCTGGTGCTTCTCGTCATATGTGCATCGAATAATTTGCTTTCTTCTTGCACACGTTTGCCTTTTCCCTCTATTACTCTCGGTGATGGATTTTCTATTCCTATTTACTATGTCGGTCAGGCTCAAATCCAATCCCCAATTAAGCCTTTGCTTCTTTGTGATGTTCTTGTAGCTCCTGCTCTTATTAAAAATCTGATTTCTGTTTGCCAAATCTCCACTGATAATCTTGTTTCTATTGAGTTTGACCCCTTTGGTTTGTCTGTGAAGGACTACCAGACCAAAGCCGAGATCGCTCGATTCAATAGCTCCAGTGATTTATATTCTCTCCATGGTGTTCCAGCTGCTACTCCTCCAACATCTCTGGTGGCCTCTGTTGATCTGTGGCACCAACGTCTCGGCCATCCCAATAAAAATGTGTTATCCACACTTCTTAGTGAATTTTCAATACCTTGTAATATAGACTCTCATAATTATTCTATGTGTCAGTCATGTCAATTGGGCAAACATGTTTGCCTTCCTTTTAGTTCATCTCAATCCTCTAGTACTTTTCCTTTTGAATTACTTCATTGTGATCTCTGGACATCACCAATAGAAAGTGTATCTGGTTTTTAAGTATTATCTCGTGATTCTTAATGATTTTATTCATTATGTTTGGACTTTTCCTTTACGCAACAAATCCGACATTCATAATATATTCCTTAACTTTCAGCGCTATGTCTCGGTCCACTTTTTCCTCCCTATAAGATTCATACAATGTGATAATGGCCGTGAATTTGACAACTTTAAAAATCAAAATTTCTTTCTACAATATGGAATTCTCTTGTGTTTCTCCTGTCCTGATACCTTCCCTCAAAATGGCAAAGCTGAGCGTTCTCTTCGTACTCTTAATGAAATCATTCGCACTCTGCTTGTTCAATATTCTATGCCTTCGATGTTCTGGGCAGAGGCACTCCACATGGCCACATATTTACTCGATATTCGTCCATCTAAAGTTAACCCACAAACTACTCCTTACTTCTCTTTATTTCTCCCTTATCCAAATTACTCCGACGTTCGCGTCTTTGGTTGTCTTTGTTTCTCAAACTCCTACTCCACTTCTCCTAACAAACTTTCCCCGCGCTCTATCCCGTGTGTCCATCTAGGTTTTTTCGACGAGCACAAGGCTTATCGTTGTCTAGATCTTGTTAGTGGTCGTGTTCATGTGTCTCGTCATATAACATTTGCTGAAAACATTTTTCCCTTTTCCGAGCATCAACAATTAGATCCCAATTCATCCACGCCGTCCACTAGTCCCTCTCGTCGCAATCATCTTCCCTTCTTTCACCTACTGACCTATCTAGCGAAACCAGCCACAGTAGCGGATCTTGCCGCCACCACTTCTATCATCACCTCTGTCCCGGCAGAGGAAAACACATTACACTCTGACGCGGTAGGAGGTCAGTCTTCACTGCCATCTCCTGCATCCGCTTCCTCCGTTGCGCTGAACGCGTCCACCACATCTTCCCCCACCCCTCCTGCTCATGCTATTCCCGTTCTAGCTCATACTAAAAATTATACCATGCGCACACGTGCCAAGTTCGGGTTTCGTTTACTTGCAAAAGATCATCTCAATCTTCATGCATCTTTATCTCCTTCCTCTCTACCCAAAATCTTACAAATCAGCTCTCCTAGATCCTAATTGGGCCGCAGCTATGAAAGATGAATATGATGCCCTTCTGCAGAATAACACGTGGCAGTTAGTTCCTCGTCCTTCCAATACAAATATCGTTTCAGGCAAATGGGTTTTTTGCCATAAATTCAATTCTGATGGGAGTCTTGCACGTTATAAGGCTCGATGGGTATGCCATGGTTACTCTCAGCAACACGGCATCGATTATGGTGAGACTTTCTCTCCAGTTGGCAAGCCTAGCACTATTCGCACTATCCTTAGCATCGCCGTCTCTTCCTCCTGGCCAATTCATCAACTAGATGTCAAAAATGCTTTTCTTCATGGCTCTCTTCAAGAAACAGTCTATTGTCAACAACCTCTTGGCTTCGAACATTCCTTCTATCCTAATCATGTTTTTCTTCTTCAAAAATCTCTTTATGGTCTTAAACAAGCACCACATGTCTGGTTCCAATGCTTTTCTACTTATGCTCAAACCATCGGTTTTACCCCTTCCCGTTCTGACACTTCTCTCTTTACCTTTCATCACAACACCAACACTGCTTACCTTCTTTTATATGTTGATGATATTATCCTCACAGCTTCCTCACAACAATTTTTAGATCATATTATCTCTCTTCTTCGCCATGAATTTTCTATGACAGATTTAGGTCTTCTTCACCACTTCTTAGGTATTGTTGTTATCCGTGACTCCTCTGATCTTTTCTTGTCTCAACGGTAGTACACTCTGGATCTTGTTTCTCATGTCGGTATGCTTGATTGTCAAACTTCGTGTTCCCCTATTGATACAGGTTCCAAACTCTCTGCCGACGGTGATCCTTTCTCTGATCATTCTCTTTATCATAGTTTTACCGTTGCACTTCAATATCTCACTCTCACTCGTCCTGAAATTTCTTTTGCTGTTCAACAAGCTTGTTTATACATGCATGATCCTCGTATTCCACACTACAATCATGTCAAACATATTCTTCGATATCTCAAAGGCACACTAGACTTAGGTCTTCATATCAACAAATCCTCTGCCACCTCCTTGACAACTTACTCCGATGCAGACTGGGCTGGTTGTCCAGATACTCGTAGGTCCACATCCGTATTTTGTGTTTTTCTTGGTAACAATTTGGTTTCTTGGTCTTCAAAAAGGCGGGTTATGGTCTCCCGCTCGTCTGCTGAAGTCGAGTACCGCGTTGTGGCTCATGCGGTTGCTGATACGGTTTGGTTGCACCAGTTGCTGTCGGAGCTGCACCGTCCTATTGAGCAAGCTACCATTATCTACTGTGATAATATTTCAGCTGTCTACATGTCAGGGAATCCGGTTCAACACTGCTGCACCAAGCATATTGAGATCGACATTCATTTTGTTCGAGAGAAGGTGGCTCTCGGTCAAGTTTGCGTTCTCCACGTATCTACTTCTGCTCAGTTCACTAATATCTTTACTGAAGGCCTGGCGACTACTTCGTTTTAAGACATTCGTTTCAGTCTCAACATCGTCGAGCCTACCGTTGACACTGCGAGGGGATGTTAGAATACAACTTGTAATAGGATTAGGACTCCTACTCGGTTTGTAATAGGGCTAGGTCATGTGCGGCTTGGCTCTTATATATACCTCTTATACCAGCACAATATTGCATCAACAATTATTCAATACAATTCTACACGCTGTATGCCGATAGAACCGTTCCATGGGGAGCATGCTGATAACGTGTTAGAATAGACAGAGACAATCTCAAGAGACAACAAATGATTCAACCAACTCTTTATTCCATCAGGGTTTCTAAGTGCATCTAGTGCCCCTTAGTGATTTTGGTGTATTGAAGACTTGTAGGTTAAGGGACTAATGCGTTTGTGAGTGTACACGGGTCTATAAGGAGTTTGATATTTACAGAGAAAGTCGACCCCTAAAAATGAAGTTCTTCGACTGAAGACTTTGGATTTCTGAAGACTTTCTAAAAACTTTGAAAGTGAAGAAATTGCTGTGACCCTGAAGACTTGGTATTCATTCGATGAACATGAAGCGTGAAGACTTTTGTTTTCGTAGTTTCATTTTCTCTTTCTTGAGTCATAGGAAACACCGTATTGTTAAAGGGAGTCAAGGAAATACTAAGGAAAAATTTCCATGTGATGCTCAACTCAAAATCCTACACCTACCAATCCCTTCGAGTGAAGCCATTGGAAATCTCATACAGTCCAGTCATATTCTTCAGTGATAGAGACGAAGTTCTTCTGGTCTCTGAAGAATTTGTTCTGACTGAGGAGTTAGAAATTCGCCAGCGGATTACCTACACAGTGAGGAACATGATAGCCCTGAGGATTTTGCTACTCAAAATTCCGACCGTTGTTGTGCTATGAGCCAGTTGTCCCAAAATATCTATCCACCTAACGGTCATATCATTGAAGGGCATTTATGTCTCATCATGTCGGGCTGCTCCCTAGGCTATAAATAGCCTCCCCCTACAACCACTAGCTGGTTGGCTGCTCCGAGAGAAACTGACACTTGTCATTTGAGAGCAACCCATCCTCCGAGGACTTTGAGCGAAAATCATCAAGTGAGGAAAACCCAAACACCTACAAACCCTAAGTGATTGAGCATCACTGAAGAGATTGATCCTGCGTGGATCCGACGCTTGTTACCTTTGAAGACTGTGCTTCTTCCAGATGGTTAGGCATCATGGTCTAGAGTATCCAAGAGGAATTGTGGATCGCCGAGTGACCAAGTTTGTGAAGGTTCGGAAGTCACCTGAAGACTTACCACGAGTGATTGGGCGAGGTCTGTGTGACCTTAGCTCAAGGGGAATATGGTGAGGACTGAGTGTCCTGAGCTGCGTTTTCAGGACTGGGTGTCCGGGACTGTGTGTCCTCAGGTTTAAATACCTAGCCGCCCTAACCAGACGTACAACTGAGACAGCAGTTGGAACTGGTCTACCAAATCATTGTCTTCACCAAGCTTACTGGTTCTATTTCCTCAACTCTTTCATTTCCTCATAACCGTGTTGTGTACTCGTTCATATCTGTGCTTGAAGACTTTGATAGAAGATTTTCTCAATTTCCTCAGTTCAATTTCTTCAGTCTGTTTGTCTTCATCTTGTGTTATCATGTGCTTACGCTTCCTGTACTCTGTGCATGTCTTCATTTCATCATGATGACTATGCTTGTGTTCTATTATGTTTACTTTTGAGTACTTATTCCGCTGCTAGCAGTTCTTCGCTAAGGAATTTCCTCACCTGCAAATTCCTCGGTGAAAATTCATAAAAATCACCTATTCACCCCCCCTCTAGTCGATATAACGCACTTCCAATTGGTATCAGAGCAAGGTACTCCCTTGTTCTGTGTGATTTTGGTTTAACCGCCTAGAGTTTTAGTTATTTTGACCGCATGTATGATCAAGGTCTCTGCTGGTGTCCTACCTTCGATGGGACGGACTACCCCTACTGGAAGAATAAGATGCGAATGCATCTTGATGCAATTGATAACGATCTCTGGTATGTTGTGGAAAATGGTGTTCCCTCAGTCACACCTTCTCTGAATGCTGCTGATGTGAAGAGATTCAAGCAACTCGATTCTCAAGCAAAGAATATCATATGTGGCCATCTGAGCAAAGGACAGTATGGAAGAGTGAGTGCTTTGGAAACTGCTAAGCTTATCTGGGATATACTATCCAAAGTGAATGAAGGAGTCTCAACACTGCGTGACTCTCGAGTTGATGTTCTTCGCAATCTCTTCAACCACTTCAAAAAGACTCGACAATGAAAATGTTCAACAAACCTTCGATCGCATCACTGACATCTCAAATGAGCTTGAAGCTCTTGGTGCCACTAACATCACCGACCATGAGGTGGTGAAGAAATTGCTGAGATCGCTTGATTCCTCATTTGATACTTTGGCATTGATGATACATGAATGTGCTGATTACAAGTCACTTGATCCCGCTAATATTCTCGAGAGGCTAAATACTCATGAGTTCCAACTTGCTGAAAAAAGAGATCTCTATGGTTCGAGCTATGGCAGATCACGTGCACTGAAGGCCAAGGCAGTATGTGAGTCCGAAGATGAAGACTCTAGTAGCAGCCTTGGTGATCCTGAAGAACTAAGCCACGAGCTAGCACTGCTCGTGAAGAAGTTCCAAAAGTTCTCAAGACGTGATCGCTTTGGAAGACCCTCAAGGAGCAATGATTCCTCATCCAGTGACTACAAGAGGAGGCTCTGTCACAAATGCAAGAAACCTGGACATTACATTCAAGATTGTCCTCAGTGGGAAAAGGAATCAAAGATGAAGAAATACAAGGATTACAGTTCTGATGATGCGAAGAAAAAGAAGAAATCCACAAAATCTTCATTGTCAAAATCCTCAAAGTCTTCATCTCATAAGAAGAGCAGCTCCAAAAAGGCTCGGGCATTCATTAGCAAGGAAATGGACTCTAAGGCTGAATCTGAAGAAAATGAGGAAGAGGAGGGATCTGAGGAGTTCGAATCCAGTGTGGCAAGCCTAGCTCTCGCTACTGCATTCGTCAGCAAGTCTATCTTCAACTCTGAAGAAAATGACCTCACCAACAAGGCTGATGAAGGCAATGATGACTACGCTCCCACCTATTGCTTCATGGCAAAGGGTGCCAAGGTACTCAAATATACCTCATCTGAATCAAGTGAGAATGAATCTGATGAAAATCTTAAGCCCAACTATTCTAAACTTGCTAAGATTGTTGTAAAACAACAAAGGGCTTGAGAAAAGGTTCAAAACATGCTAGACAAAAGTGATGATATGTTGGGTGAAGAAATGGATCGCACTAAAGCCCTGACTGAAAATCTTCAGAGATTTCAGACTAGGTTTGACAATCTTCAAAGTCATCATAACACTCTCTTATCCGACCATGAGAAGCTTACTTATGAATTTCTTCAAAGAAAGCAAGATCTTGAGAAGCTAAGAGTGAGTTATGAAGATCTTCAGAAGGAGCGTGATTCATTACTTGCTCAACAAATCAGCGCTTCTCAGGACGAATTTGTTCCTCCATGCTTGAAGTGCATTGAACGTGAATCTGCTAATTCTTCACCTTAATGTTCAAATGCTGCAAATGTTTCAAATTCTTCACATGCCTCTGCTATCACTAATTCCTCATCTGAGAACATTGCTAGTATCACTAACGATGCAGGGCTGAAGGAATTGTACATGATAGGCATGTACAAAAGCCTCAAAGGGCATCAGACTCTTTGTGATGTGCTTAAAAAGCAAATCCTCAACAGGAACCCTAGGAAAGTGGGTATTGCCTTTGAGAGGAAACTCAATGCTGATGGTACATATTGGAAGCCTGAGCAGTACCCCAAAACTACATGGGTTGCTGCAAAGGGACCTCCAGTTGATCCATCTAACTTATCTGGATTTGCATGTGAATCTCCTCGTTCTGATGATGAGTCATTTGACTCCAACTATAAATTGTTCAAAAATCAGAATGGTGAAGTATTTGCTAGATATATTGGTACTAACTGCAGGAATGGTTCCCCTATGAAAAGAATCTGGGTTCCCAAAAGGTGCCTTGAAAGTCTTCAGGTGAATGTCCTCAGGACACCACCTGTGAAGAATAGGAACCCTAGAGAAAATTCTTCATATGGACCAAATTCCTCAAAAGGATCAAAGTCCTCACATGAGTATCATCGTGCTAACAACTTTGTTTCGCAGGGAAGAGCTAAGGGCTATGAATATGAGCATTATTCTTCTAATCATCATGTTCATAAGTCCTCGAAGAATTTCTCTACTTATTCATATGCTTATCCTAACTCCTCTTATGTGAAACGAAATGGACTGGCTTCTATGCCACCTTTCTCATATGGATCTCACAGAGTGATGAACTCTTTGCCACCCCTTCAGATGTGGGTAGTGAAGAAAAGGAACTAATCTCTTCTTCAGGGTCAGGTCTCCAGACGTACGTAATCGTCTGAAGAATTTGCTGGAGACCTGAGGATGCCTGAAAGGATGCAGGCTAATCATGAAGAAATGAACTTTCATTTCTCACGTCCTCATACTGCTTTATCTGTTCTTTTGCTTGATGAAATTGATTTGATGAATTGATGTCATATTCTTCACTGATGAAGTATATGAGTTCGTAAGTTGCACTAATTCATCCGCAGGATGATCAACCCAAAGCCACTGAGTGGCTCCTTGATAGTGGATGTACAAATCACATGACTGGTGACAAGAATCTATTGATGGATGCTCCATTATCTCCGTCGCATCTGAAGCATATCACCTTTGCCGACAAAGGCAAAAGTCAGGTATTGGGTCTAGGTAAGGTTGCGATCACAAAGTATCGACACATGGACAAAGTCATGCTTGTCGAGTCCTTAGGATACAACCTCATGTCTGTCTCAATGCTTTGCGATCTTGATATGGTTGTTGTCTTTGGCAAGTACCGTTGTGTTGTGCTTATGGAAGCTGACAATTCCAAAGTCTTCAAAGGCTTTAGGAGAGGAGACTTGTATATTATTGATTTCTCTATAGGACCACAACCAGCCGTGTGCCTACTTGCAAAAGCTTCAGAAGGCTGGCTCTGGCATCGACGACTTGGTCATGCAGGCATGAGGAATTTGCACACGCTTGCAAAGAAGAAGCATGTCATTGGCATCGAGAATGTCAAATTCCTCAAGGATCACTTATGCGGAGCCTGTGAAGCTGGAAAGATGACCAAGGCCAAGCATCCAGCAAAGACAATCATGACTACCACTCGACCGTTTGAATTGCTTCATATGGATCTTTTTGGCCCTAATCATTATTCTGTTGTTACAAATGATGCATCTCTATATGGCTTTGTTATTGTTGATGATTACTCTCGATAGACATGGGTGCACATTGTTACTTACAAACATGAAGTGCAGGAAGTCTTGAAACTTTTTTCCTCGAGGGCTTCAACCAACTTTGGTGTGAAGATCAAGCACATCAGAAGTGACAATGGAACCAAGTTCAAGAATTCTGGTCTAGATGACTATCTTGATGAACTTGGTATTACTCATGAGTTATCCGCTCCTTATACTCCTCGGCAGAATGACATCGTGGAGCGCAAGAACATGATTCTTGCTGAGATGGCCCGCACTATGCTTGATGAGTACAAAATGCCTCGTCATTTCTAGATTGAGGCAATTGATACTGCGTGCCACATCATCAATAGAGCATATCTTCACAAATTCTTCAAGAAGACTGCCTATGAACTCCTCACTGATAAGAAACCCAATGTAAGTTATTTCAAAGTCTTCGGTGCTAAATGTTGGATTAGAGATCCTCGTCACAACTCAAAATTTGCACCGAAAGCACATGAAGGTTTTATGATTGGTTACGGAAAGGACTCGCACACCTACAGAGTCTTCAGCAACGTTCTTCACAAGGTTGTTGAAACTGGAGATGTGCGGTTCGATGAAACTAATGGCTCGCAAAGAGAGCACCTACCTACTGTGATAGATGAACCAACACCTGAGGAAACTATCAAGTTCAAGGCTACTGAGGATGTCATTCCTACTGAAGAATCTGCTGAAGAATTCATTCTAGAACATGAAGAACATCGAGCTAATGCACCTGAAGAAAATACTAAAGAAAATGGTGTTGAAGAGAATGCTGATCAAATTCCTCAACGACAACCAGCTCATCCTCGCATTGCAAAAGAAGTGCAAGTTGAAAAGATCATCAATGACATCAAAGCGCCAGGTCCTCTCACACGCTCAAAAGCTTCACATTTATCTAACTTTTGTGGACACTATGCTTTTGTCTCTATCACAGAGCCCATTAAGGTAGATGAAGCATTTCTGGAGCCTGAGTGGATTCAGGCCATGCAAGAAGAACTACATCAGTTCGAGCTCAACAATGTCTGGGAACTGATCAAACGTCCAGATCCTCGCAAGCACAATATCATTGGCACAAAGTGGATCTACCGCAACAAGCAAGATGAAAATGGCCTTGTCGTGAGGAATAAGGCACGGCTCGTAGCTCAAGGCTACACACAGGTTGAAGGAATTGATTTTGATGAAACTTTTGCACCTATTGCTAGACTTGAGGCTATTCGCATATTACTTGCTTATGCTAACCATCATGATATCACTTTATATCAAATGGATGTGAAAAGTGCATTCCTTAATGGTAAGCTTGAGGAAGAAGTATATGTTGCTCAACCCCCAGGTTTTGAAGATCCAAAGAATCCTGATAAAGTCCTCAGACTCAACAAGGCCCTCTATGGCCTCAAGCAGGCCCCACGGGCGTGGTATGATACCTTGAAGGAATTCTTCATGAAGAAAGTCTTCAAACCCGGTTCACTCGACCCTACTCTTTTCAGTAAATCTTATGATGTTGAATTTTTTGTGTGCCAAGTATATGTTGATGATATTATCTTTGGTTGTACTGACCAATGTTATAGTGATGAATTTGCCTACATGATGAGTGAAGAATATCAAATGTCGATGGTGGGAGAATTAAAATTCTTCCTATGTCTTCAAATTCGTCAACAACGCAATGACATATTCATATCTTAGGAGAAATACCTCAAGGATGTACTAAGGAAATTCGGCATGCAAGATTGCAAAGGCGTCAAAATCCCTATGCCCACAAATGGCTATATGTGCACTGATGAAAATGGTATTGACTTCGATCATAAGGTATACCGCTCCATGATTGGTTCTTTATTGTACTTATGTGCATCTAGGCCAGATATAATGCTTAGTGTTTCCATGTGTGCCCGATTTCAAGCTACACCGAAGGAATCACACCATAAGGATGTGAAGCATATTCTTCGATATCTAGCTCACACACCAACACTTGGATTATGGTACCCCAAGGGCTCAGCTTTTGATCTCATTGGATATTCTGACTCTGACTATGCTGGTGATCGTGTGGACCGCAAGTCAACATCTGGTACATGTCATTTCCTCGAACGATCTTTGGTCTGTTGGTCCTCGAAGAAACAGAACTGCGTATCACTATCTACTACTGAAGATGAGTATATTGCCACTGGTTCTTGTTGTGCTCAATTGCTATGGATAAAGCAAACTCTCAAGGACTACGGTGTCAACATGAAGAATGTGCCTCTCTTCTGTGATAATGAGAGTGCCATCAAGATTGCTCACAACCCAGTTCAACACTCGAAGACTAAGCACATTCATATTTTTCATCATTTTCTTCATGATCATGTGTTGAAGGGCGACATTTCTATTGAGCATGTGAAGACTGAAGAACAGCTAGCCAATATCTTCACTAAGCCCTTGGATGAGAAGAGATTTAGCAAGTTGCGGTGTGAGCTAAATATCCTAGAATCTTCGAATGTTCTCTGAAAAGGACACTCATCCTAACACTTATGCAAAATTGATGACTTAGATGTGCAACACATGAAGAAACGTTTTTCTTCAATCAATGAAGAATAACACTCTAAGTGTGAAGAAATTAACGAAGAATTTGATTCTCAAAACCCTACGATAATTGTACGTGTTGTCTGAAATCATCATTCTTATACGGTAGGTCACGCCACCACCAAAAGTTGAAATTCCTCAGTTGTTCAAATCTTCAACTTTGCATTGTCTTCACTGGTTCCGTCGTTTTTCTTCATTGGCTATATATATATGAGTTTATGTCCTCTACAGCATTCACTTATAGCTATATCTTCAAGTTAGTTTTTCTGCTAAGTGAATGTGATCGACCCTTCCCCCTCTATGCTATACTCAACCCAATCTGTTCACAAATTCTTCATGTGCGTTCTATTTGAAACTCGTTCAAAATCTTCACTATGTCCTTGTCAGCTGAAGAAATTGTGAATGGAACTTTTAACTTATCTTATCCAATTTTCGGCGTTGCCGCTCAAACCGTTCCGCATCCCACGACATACTTATCCACTCACCCACGATCTAACACGATCTCCACTTCTCAGTACGTGGGTGACACATGTCATGCGAATGAGAAGGGTCAGGGGCACGTTCATCCAAATTCTTCGGGCGAATGGTTTTCACCATGGCTATAAATACCCCTCTCCCCTTCCTCACTTCTTTTACTCCGCTCGACCTCTCTCAAGCTCGAGCTTCTCAAACCCTAGCGCCGCCGCTACTTAATCGTCGCCAGTGAGGAAGAGCTTCACTGCCTCGACCTCGTCGCCGTTGTACTCGCGCCGGACGCGGAAATCTTCACTCCGCCGCCGCCGTAGCTGTCTTCCTCCGCCGAGTTAGGGCGTGGAAGATCTACACAGACGAACTTCACCTCTCCATCTCACAGTTCGTCATGTTCTTCATCCAGGGTAATTAAAAGTTATTTTTACTGCCCTCCTTAATTCGAATGTTTTCTACAAAATCTTCAAAGGTGTTTTTCTTCAAATCCTCTCACACTAAAACACCTCACATATCATCTGTTCTTGATTCGTTTCTCTAAGCTATGTTTTTCTTTAAGATTCCTCAAATGTGTGGATTTTTTATCTACACATCTCTGGAACCTAAGACAAAGAACGCTTAGTGAAATTCTTCAAGACTCATCTGGTCAATTTCCTCAAACTTGTTCTTTTTACAAAACCTTCTGAGAACGCATATGACCTCTCCAAATTCCTCGCAACTATACTCTGTTCACAGGTACTCATGTCAGCTGCTGAATCTCTAGGTTCTCATCAACTTAACTCATTTGCAGCGTTCCTCGAAGAAAAGCTGCATAATTCTTCAGAGAATTCAATTGTTCAAATTCCTCATCTGAAGAAAATGGTTGACGGTAAGAAGCCACAGAAAGGAGGAAAGAGGGCTGAGGTCAACACAGTGTTTGAGATCCCTGATGATATATATGTTGGGTACTGCACACCTCCTGAGGAAGACAAAAATCAGCGCAAGGTGCGCATTCAGAAGATAGAGAGGAGATGGGTAAGAGAGTGGAGGGAGTACAGGTATGTTACTCCCAGATACATGAAGAAATTCACACTCAATCCTCCATGCCCAAGACCTCCATTGGCACCTGGCCAAATAGCTTATCCCACCAGCCTCAAGCGTGGTGAGGATTATCCTGATGAATGGGTCAAGCGCCAAGCCAAGTTGGCTAAACAAGCCAAAGAAGCTGGGAGGAAATTCAATGAAGACTCTGCTGCTGCTGCTGCTGCCGTTGAGGCCTCTGTCAAGCCTAAGAAGGCCATGTCAAAGAAGCCTGCGCGCAAGCCAAGTGCTTCACCTTCAGTGGTTTCAAGGCCAAGTTCCTCAGCAATCCCCTCACGGCCAGAATCTTCAAAGCCATCAAGGCCAACTTCTCATGTTGCTCCTATTCCTCCCAAATCCTTAGCTCCTCACAAGTCCTCAGCTATTCCGACAAAGTCTTCTGCACCTGTGCATCTCGCCACATGTCAAAGGACAATAGGCGTCTCAATTGCCTCAGGAGCTTCAGCTAGTTCCTCAGTTGCACCAAATTCTTCAACGGGGCGCTCTCTACAGAAGACAAAGGCCACTGCTAGACGAGGTCCTCGCCCTAGTCCTCAGAAGAAGCAGGTCGCCTTCCAAGTGCCGTCTGAAGAAGACGAAGCTGATGATGATGAACTTGCTGAAATCATCAGAGATAGGCAAGTCAGGGCCGCTAGAGCCAAGGGAACAGACGTGCCACTACTTTTGGATCCAAAGTTGATCCTCGAATACATTGATGTTTGGCACAAGGACCCCAACACTCCCATGCCTGATTTCAAGCTGACTCCTGGCCAAAGTCACATGCTGACCCATTTCATCCAAGAAGAAAAATGGAAATATGAGAAGGCCAGGCAGATCAAGAAAGCGCAATACAAGAAGGAGAAATTTCTGAAGAACAATGTTGTCACTATGACAACTGATGAACTTGTAAAAATCCAATCTGAAATCAAAACCCTCAGCGATGACTTCAAAGCCTACTATGCTGATTGGCAAGGAGCCAAAGTCAGATTTGTAAAGATAACTGAACAGTTCACTTCCAATGTTGCTGCCCCAACGCAACAGGAAATTCCTCAGGCTGAAGCATCTGCTCAGCCAACTGAAGAACATGCCAGCACCATTGATGAAAATCAGGCTGCTGAAGAAATTGTGAGTTCTAGGGCTGATGACTGCATTCCAGCCGCTGAAAAAATTGCCAGGTCATCCACTAGTGGTGCGCCTGAAGAAAATGTAGAAGTCAGGGCAACTGCATCAGTTGTGCCTGAAGAAAATCAACCAGATTCCTCTGCTCCTCCTGCGCCTACACCAACTCCAATCCTTCCATCTACATCAGATGTGAAGAAAACCAAGGCTGGAGGGCATGCATCAGTGAAGAAAAGGAAAGCATCGGCTACTTCAGATTCTTCAGCTCCGAAGAAGATGAAGCCTTTGACAAGCTCATTTGAAAATCCCATCGATGTTGTTCCTCTCTCTACTATGCCACCAAAGGACCTTGTTCCATTCGATGAAGAATATGTGATTCCCAGCGGATCTGATGTAGAAACTCCTTCTACTGCTTCGTTAGAGTAGTTGGATGAAGAAATTGAAGTGGATGAGATCCCTTCAACACCTGTCATTTCCTCGCCTCTGCCTCAGTTCACTGCTGAAGAGGTTGACGTTGAAGAAATGGAAGATAAAGATGTGGACGTTGGCTGCTCCACACCAGTGATGAGTGATGAATTCTGGGAAAGTCAGCATCCAAACTCTCCAATGTTCACACCATTGCAGCAAATACATCAGTCCCCTGCACAAACTGTTCAAATGGGCTCTGAAGAAACTCACCCCACTTCATCTGTACGTGAAGAAATTCTAGCCACTAGTGCTGAAGAAACTGCTACTGCTGAACATCTGAAGACGCAGACTGCCACTGAAGAGGAACCAGAAATTCCTCAGCCTGAAGAACCTGTGATTGAGATTCCTGAGGCCGTGATGCAACTCACTGACACTCCTCTACCCAAGCCGAAGGATCCATTCTCCAGGAAGCAAAAATTTAAGGCTGATGATTTCTTCGGCGAGCACGTATTCTTCGCAGACTACAACCCTTATGACTATGCTCGCAGTAGGAAGAGGCGTTTCTGGACAGCCAGCCAAGCCAATTTCTATTCCTTAGTGATGTTCAACAAAAACAAAATCTTCTACCATGAGCACATTCCTCACGTGGATATGGAATCTCTGCCGTGCTTCATGCCAGTCCTCAGTGTTCTTCACGACACTGGCCTATTAAACTTCTGTTCTGACATCTGCGATTGGAATGAAGAACTGATTCTTCAATTTTATGCGACGCTGCACATCACATGAGATTCTGAAGATGTGAATTCATGGGTGCTGGACTGGATGTCTGAGAACACTCACTACACAACACCAGCTACTGAATTGCTTCGTGCCTTACCACTCAGTCCTCCCCTTGAAGAAGCTCGTTGCATTTACAGTGAATCGGAGCTTACAAATCACTACATGCAAGTTCTGATGAAACCTTTGAAGCCAGGTCAGGCCCCACGAACCAAATTCCTCGTGAAGGAATTACTTTATGTGCCCAGAACTGTCTATCACATTTTAACGGGGACCATGAGTCCCATCAAAGGCCACGACTCATCTGATGAGGAAATTGTTGGCATCATGAAGAATCTGGTATTCAATATCATCCATGGCATTCCTGTCAATTATCACGTGTTCTTCATGAGGACTTTGGTAAATGTTGCACTTTCTCCTTTTGAGCTGAAGCCTTATGCACCTTGGATTATGAGATTCCTCAGGATAAGGTCTTCACTCAACTACAAAGCTGATTTTCAGAATCACTTCAGCTACTTGCCCCGATTGAAGTCCTCAAGCAGACCTATTCGTCAGTTGATGAAAAGGGCAAGGCACCAGCTGTTATAGATGAAGGCATTCGTCCATTGGATGGACAGTTTCACAACGTTGCATCTTATTCCACCAATGATGACTCTACCACACATGACTCTGCCAATGCACCCAAGTCTTCTCCTCAAGCCACAGATCCATGTGTGATGACTGACCGTGAACTACTTCTTAGTCTTCACCAGAAGGTGGATCGAAACCATAAATGGGTTAAGCGTCAGTTTGGTTCTATTCTTCACAACATGAGTGCTACACATAATGCAGTGAAGAAAAACCATTACTACCTCCATGAAGTTTTCGGTCACACCTGGGCTGTCTTATCACATCTGTATGGTGAAGAAGATCTAAAGAAAATGGGTCTTAAGGAAGATTTTGACTAGTCTGCACCTCCACCGAAGAAATTCAAGAAGGTCAAGGTTCCTTCCTTGGTGGCAATCTCATATTCTTCATCACGAGACACCGATGAGAATGAAGACTTGGACGACACTGCGGCAGGCCCTTCCATGACAAACGACCCCAACAACGTTGGCGCTCCTTCATCATCTTGATATTCCTCAGGGGCGTTAGTCCTCATATTCGATCCTTTTGGTCATTTGATGACAAAGGGGGAGAATTTTGAGTTAGTCTTCAAGCGGGTCTTCCTATATGGGCGTTTTTTTGTTAAGTTACAACTCTCGTTCTTCTGAGACTTTATTGGATTGAGTTGTAAACTTAAACCCGATGGTGCTCTGATACTTTTGATATGTGTTTCCGCATGCTTATTCCTCATATATGCTAACACACGCATGCTGAATTACATCAGTCACCATATTTCATCATGCATTTCAAATTCTTCATTGTGATATGTCAAATGCGTGTATGAATTACAAGATATAGGGGGAGATCTCCATGATTCTACTCTTCAAGTGTGCAATGCTTCAAAAGCAAATACATCACCATGCACATATTCAGGGGGAGTTCTTCTATATCTTGCAATCAAATTCCTCAATATCAGTACTTACACTTCATATGCTTATCCCCGTTGAAAACTTAACCTATATTGTCATCAATCACCAAAAAGGGGGGAGATTGTAAGTGCATCTAGTGCCCCTTTTGTGAGTGTACACAGGTCTATAAGGAGTTTGATATTTACAGAGAAAGTCGACCCCTAAAAATGAAGTTCTTCGACTGAAGACTTTGGATTTCTGAAGACTTTCTGAAGACTTTGAAAGTGAAGAAATTGGTGTGACCTTGAAGACTTGGTATTCATTCGATGAACATGAAGCATGAAGACTTTTGTTTTCATAGTTTCATTTTCTCTTTCTTGAGTCATAGGAAACACCGTACTGTTAAAGGGAGTCGAGGAAATAGTAAGGAAAATTTTCCATGTGATGCTCAACTCAAAATCCTACACCTACCAATCCCTTCGAGTGAAGCCATTGGAAATCTCATACAGTCCAGTCATATTCTTTAGTGACAGAGACGAAGTTCTTCTGGTCTCTGAGGAATTTGTTCTGATTGAGGAGTTAGGAATTCGCCAGTGCGGATTACCTACACAGTGAGGAACATGATAGCCCTGAGGATTTTGCTACTCAAAATTCCGACTGTTGATGTGTTATAAGCCAGCTGTCCCAAAACATCTATCCACCTAACGGTCATATCATTGAAGGGCATTTATGTCTTATCATGTCGGGTTGCTCCCTAGGCTATAAATAGCCGCCCCCTACAACCACTAGCTGGTTGGCTGCTCTGAGAGAAACTGTCACTTTTCATTTGAGAGCAACCCATCCTCCGAGGACTTTGAGCGAAAATCATCAAGTGAGGAAAACCCAAAACCCAAACACCTACAAACCCCAAGTGACTGAGCATCACTGAAGAGATTGATCCTGCGTGGTTTCGACACTTGTTACCTTTGAAGACTGTGCTTCTTCCAGACGGTTAGGCGTCATGGTCTAGAGCATCCAAGAGGAATTGTGGATCGCCGAGTGACCAAGTTTGTGAAATTTCGGAAGTCACCTGAAGACTTACCACGAGTGATTGGCCGAGGTCTGTGTGACCTTAGCTCAAGGGGAATATGGTAAGGACTGAGTGTCATGAGCTACGTGTTTAGGACTGGGTGTCCGGGACTATGTGTCCTCAGGTTTAAATACCTAGCCGCCCTAACCAGACGTACAACTGAGACAACAGTTGGAACTGGTCTACCAAATCATTGTCTTCACCAAGCTTACTGGTTCTATTTCTTCAACTCTTTCATTTCCTCATAACCGTGTTGTGTACTTGTTCATATCTGTGCTTGAAGACTTTGACTGAAGATTTTCTCAATTTCCTCAGTTCAATTTCTTCAGTCTGTTTGTCTTCATCATGTGTTATCCTGTGCTTACGCTTCCTGTACTCTCTGCCTGTCTTCATTTCATCATGATGACTATGCTTGTGTTCTGTTATGTTTACTTTTGAGTACTTATTCCGCTGCTAGCAGTTCTTCGCTAAGGAATTTCCTCACCTGCAAATTTCTCAGTGAAGAATTCATAAAAAAATCGCCTATTCACCCCCTCTAATCGATATAACGCACTTTCAGGGTTACATATATAGCATGTGAAAAGGTGCCTTCTGGGTAAAGACACAACCCTCCAGGAGCAACCGTCGTACGGTCGCCAATAGGGAAAGAGTGATGATTAACCTTAATTAACATTTAGTTAATTAATCTTAACACTCTACATGGCCCGCGACCCTTTCACTTTGACTGCTACCTGTACTAATTCTGCAATTACAACTAGCTTTGTCGTACCCCTAAAAAAACTTAGCAACCGCTCGCGATCTCTACAAGTGTATCACTCGACAGATTTTTTATTTCAAACGATTTATTACGAAAATGAATTTCCTAAAAATTAAATTTTAATAAAAGTATATAATTTGAAAAATGTTCATGAATTTGAAAAAGGTCATGAATTTAAAGAATTCCTCGTGAATTTTAAATAAGTTGTGAATTTAAACAATGTTTACGAATTTGAATAAAGTTCATCATTTAGAAAAAAACAAATCAAAAAATTCATGATTTTGAAAAATGTTCATCAACTTGAAGAAAATTGTGATTTTGAAAAATGTTCATGAATTTGAAAAAGTACAAGAATTTTAAAAAGTTCGAGAAATTTGAAGAAAAAGTGTTTCTTGAATTTGAAAATATTTGCAAATTTGAAAAAAATGAAAAAGAAGAAAACAAATGAACATCCGTCCTGGAACTAGGAAAAAATGTCCCAAAAAACCTGGTGGAACCTTCTAGATGGTTCTGAAAACCGGTGGTGAAAAACAATGATCCTAACATATGGCGCGAACGATAAAAGAAGAAAAATAGTTAACGGGCTGTGCCCAAAGTAGAATGTAGGGTGTGAGCCAGTTGCAGCAACAATAGGAACTAGCATATAAGCGGTAAATAGGAATCACGCCTAATTTTGTCCTTTCCTAAAAAAACTACTTTTTGTCCGATTCTCAACAATAACAAAAAACTATTTGTGGTTCATTCACCTAATAAAACCCCCAAAATTGTTCATTCCCCTAGAAACACCTTAATTTATTCACTTCTCTCAAAAGCCCAAGTCTTCCATATATCCATAAAAAATGCGTTAATCTATTTTTTTCTATAGATTGCAATCATTAAGGTGAAAATATAGTACATATTATATGGATGTGACGGTTTAATATTAGGCTCCTTAATATTACATCCAATTTCATGCACAACTAGGATATCAATTCACATAAATAAGATGTTTACATTTTTGTTACATTTATTCAATCAATCCAGGATTGTGGGCATGTAGAGTGGTGGGCAACACAATTCTCTCTTTTGTACTCTGTTTTATGATGAGTTATTACATATAACCACTTTTATCAATTAATGTCCATGCAGCTCTAAATTACGAGGTGCTTAAATTCTAGTTATATACTCCCTCCGTACTTAGAAGAGTGTACCCCCAACTTTGTTGGAGGGTCAAACTATCTCAAAGTTTGACCGAGTTTGTGCAAAAATATATCAATGCTTGTGAAACCAAATAGGTATATGACGAAAATATATTTTTATCATGAATCTAATGCTACTAATTTGATGGCATAAATGTTGGTCTACTATTGTATAAATATGGTCAAACATAAAAAAGTTTGATTTTCCAACAAAGTTGAATTAGTAAAAAAAACAAAGTTGAAAGTACACTCTTTTAAGGACGGAGAAAGTATCGGCTTTCCCCCAAAAACGTCTAAGGCTATATGTATTAGATAAAACCAACTCCTACAAGAACTTTCATACAAGAATAAGAAATTACAGACAAGTTCTTCAAGAAATCACACCTCTTCCTTTTGCATCCACCGATGCGCGCCGTGGGCAATGCTCGTTGCCGTCTTTGAGCTTTCGCATCAGCGGAGCAATCTTGTTCAAACTTGAAATCTTAAGAAGCAGCGGGCAGAAAGCCGCCTAGTTATATATCATGTGAAAGAATAACAAATATGTTATTAGTTTATGATGGAGAAAATCGTATTGCTCAAGCGGTACAAAATCATCCCTCGTCTCTAAGGTAAGATATATTTTTTGTTTTTTCTTCATCAATTTTTCATGGCAACTAAGAATACAAGTACATGAGAATTAACCTGTGGTTGGATCGTTGGGAGGACAGTGATATCCACACCACCAGAGTTCAAGTCCTAGACTTGATATTGGTGCTCGCATTTTCCTGAATTTATTTTCAGGCCTTGCGGCGATGTGCGTTTAATGGGACGAGACGTTCCAGTCGACTACAAATGAGTTTATGGTAATTTTATCAATCTCAAGATGATGTACCGGCTCAGTCTATTGAAGATGCTGATAAAGGTAGAGCGCGCATGTGTGTGTTTGATATGAATGAGCGTATACGCGTATATATGTGCGTCTGTGTCTGTATTGTGTTGTTCAAATTTTTTTATTAGACAACTACACTAACTAGAACTTGTTTTTTCTTAAACTACTACGCAAACTTTTTACGTTCACCTTGTATTGGAACACCTATCTAACAGGTAGCTCACAAAACTTCAGCCCAGTTGATTTCGTGGGACGTATGATCCGCATCTAACTGTCATCGTGCGCGCATCGTCTTCTTGCTTCTCTCTTTGTTCTTCCTCCCTGCGCACAACGTCTCCTCTTACTCCTCTCCCCGACCTACCCAGCCCTAGCCGCCTGCCTCCATCTTGCCGCCCCGCCCTCCCCTCAACCTCTCCCACCGTCACGTTTATAGCTGAGGTTGGTAATGACCATGGGTTGCAACATGTTACATTAAGTGTTTTTTTGACAAATGTTACATTAAGTGTTAGCTGATCGAGCTAGATCGTACACGTACGTAAGGTGCATATATATTGTTGTCAATATCGATGCAAGTTGGTGCGCAAGGACGACCCATGCGGTACTCGCATATATAATTTAATATAATTTTTGTAAAACACATTTAAATGTGTCTTAAGTATGACACATCCAAATCATATATCATTGATTTTACACAATGATTTATGCAAGTGTTTTCTTTCGCCTTTTTTCTTTCTTTTATAGTTTGATTGAATCACTTAATTGGGCACATTTAGATGTGCCCTAAACATACCCAATTTAATAAAAATCAGAAACGGACGTACCAATTATCACATATATGTACATATATAAACACAATGACGTGCTAAATATGACCATGCCCGTAACAGCGATGGGTTGCTACATGTTACATTATCAAGTGTTAGCTGATCAATCGATATGACCGTTGCTCCTGCAACGCGCTCGGCGGCCCTTCCACCGCCGCCCTCGTTGCGGATGCCGCCGGCCAGCCTACCCCCACCCCCCTTCCGGCCAACCATCCTCGCGCCGCAGGCCCCTTGGTTCCTCTCCCAGCGCCAGGGCTCCATCATCGCTGCTTCAAGCCTCGTCGACCTCCCGGTAAGCCAGATCCAGTCCGCCTCCGATCTGCCGGCCCCGGAGTCGCTGCCACGCCCTGCCTCGCCTGTTTGCGCGTGCGACTCGGCGGGGGGCTCCGGCTCCTGCGCGCCTCTGGTGGCATTCAAGGCGCTCCGGCTCCACTCCATAGTGGTTGCGCCTGCCGGGGGCATTCATGGCGGATGCATTCAAGGCGGGCCAGTCCCTGAGACAGAGGAGGATGGGCGCGCCGCTCCCTGGACGACGGTGGGCTCGAGGCGCCGTCCGCGACGGGACGCTTCTTTACGCCGACACGACGGGCGTCCGGCCGGGCTCGGCGACAGCCTGGCCGAAGAGAGGAAGCTGCTCTTCTTAAGGAGGACGCGGGGGAGATGTTTTCGTTGCCTCAGCAAGCACCATCGCGCCCGCTCCTGCCGTGAGCCCCTGCGCTGCCTTGCTTGCGACCGCTCAGGTCATCGCGCTCGTTTCTGCACTGCACGAGACGAGCCGCCGCCCCCTTCGCCCCCGCCCCGCCCTCTGCCTTCCCGCAGGTCGCGCTCAGGGCGCTCCTGGGCTGACGTGGTCGCCTCCCGCCTGGACTGCCCTCCTCCCCTCCCGACTCCGCCTCCGCGGGACATGGCTCAGCATGGCCTTGGCGCGCCGGAGTCCAGGCCGGAGGAGGATACCTGCATCATCACGGCCACCTTCGACATCGACCCCGACCGACGCACCTGGGAGCAGACGGCCGCCATTGCCTGGGCGGTGGATGCCCCTCGTCGTTTGGCCCCGGCGGTGGTGGAGCGGCTGCTGCATGACCGTCTTCGCCTGAGACGGGGTGACGTCACCGTCAGCAGCCACTACCCGGAGGAGTTCCTCCTCAAGTTCGAGAGCAAGGAGCTCTGCACGGCTGCGTTGGACAAGGGCCGGCTCCGAATGGGCGACGGCACGCGGGTCTTCATCAAGCCTTGGAGGCCGCTCGCGCACGCGCTTGGCGCGCGCCTCATCCTCGACGGCGTGCGCGCATTCCATCGTCGGGCGCGTCATCGGCCGCACCTGCGCGTTGGACGTCATGGATGAGCACTCCATCTCCATGTCGGACACGCGTGACATCGGTCTCTGGGCGTGGACGACCAATCCGAGCAGAATCCCGAAGGTGGTCTGGCTGACCTTCACGTCGCGTGCACCCGATGGCGTCACGATCTCGGCGCGGCAGCCGGTGCGCTGCCTGCGTGGTGCCACCTTCCGCGTCATCGCCCACCTGCTGCGGGTTGAGGACTACACTTCAGCCCCTCTCGACGCGGAGACACAAGATGGCCAGCATGTGGCGTACTCCCCTCCAACATCCGTGTTCCCGCCTTGCCACCGCGGAACCATCGACGGCCATGCTCCTGTGTCCTCTGACGACGTCGTCATCCCTGGCGAGTTCGACTCCCACGGCACCACGGTGTGGGGTACACCGCGCGGCCGTGCCAGTGGTGGCGGCGCCAACGCATGCCGCGAGCTGCGTCCGTGGAGGCGCGATGATGAAGGCGACGACCATGACGGCCGGTCGGGTGGCCCTGGCGATGGGCGGGCCTCGCGCGGCCACGGAGAGGTCGTTGCGCGGCCACGATCCCGCTCCCCGCGACGGCGCGTCAATCGTGCGGCTGGCCGTCAGGACGGCGGCGGGCGGCGCCATGCGGCCGACTCCTCCACGGCCGTGGGCTGCTTCAGGAAGATGGGAGTGGTGGCGATGGCCAAGGCCAAGGTCAGACGGGTCTTTGGTGGCAAGGAGGCTGACGAGCGGCTGGCGCTGCGAGAGGTTGTGCTTCGGGAGGCAGCCGAGCTGCGACGCCTTATCGCCCTGCCGGTTGCGGCTGCCTCGGCTTCGGCCGCTGTCGGTCAGGTGCCGCCTCAGCTCCTGGAGTCCGGCACGTCTGCGCCTGTGGCTGTGGGGATGGAAGCCTGGTCTGACGGGCCTTGTGGCGCTCTGGGAGCGCTCAGCATCGATGACGGCCCTCCGGGTTTTGGCGCCCGGCCTCCCCTGTCCGGCTTGGTGTCTGAGAGCCGCTGCGCTTCTCCGGCGACAGCGGTCCACTCGTCTCCCTGCTGCGACACTCCTAGACAGCGGTCCTGTTCAATACATACAAGGATCGTTTGGGTTCTTCTAAACCTACCAGCATGAAATTTGATCTCTCTAGGATCATCCGCAGGATTGATGGGCTGGACCAACTGAGTGCGCCCTTCTCTACTGATGAAATAGATGCTGTTGTTAAGGAAATGCCGAATGACAGAGCCCCCGGCCCGGATGGTTTTAATGGTTGCTTTCTTAAGAAGTGCTGGCAAATCATCAAGTCAGATTTCTATGACCTCTGTCACGCCTTCCATGCTGGGGGACTTGACATCACTAGCATTAGTGAGGGATATATCACCCTGATTCCAAAAATATCCTCTCCGGAAACGGCTAATGATTTCAAACCAATTACCTTACTGAATTGTTGTCTGAAAATCATTACAAAGATCTTGGCGAACCGGCTGCAGAAAGTCATTCTAAAAATCATACACAGGAACCAATATGGATTTATCAAAGGTAGGACCATCCAGGACTGTCTCGCGTGGTCGTACGAATATATTCATCAATGCCACTCGTCTGGGAGAGAGATTGTATTACTTAAGCTTGATTTTGCCAAGGCCTTTGATACGATTGAACATGCCCCCATGCTGGATATTATCAAGCTGGACATTTCAAAAGCCTTCGACTCCATAAATTGGGCCTTCCTACTGGAGGTCATGCAACGGCTTGGCTTTGGGCAGCGATGGCGAGACTGGATATGTCTCTCCCTATCGTCCTCTTCTTCAAGAGTGTTACTTAACGGAAACCCCGGAAGGATGTTCAGACACGCAAAGGGCCTCCGCCAGGGCGATCTGGTATCTCTGATGCTTTTCATCTTGGCCATTGACCCTCTTCAGCAAATTCTCCAACTCGCCTCCCGACGAGGCATCCTCAAGCCCATTGCTGCCAGAACGGCCAGATGTAGGATCTCCCTTTTATGCTGACGATGCGGGCATCTTTGCGAACCCAAACAAGGATGAGCTTCATGTTGGAAATATGCCCTAGAGGCAATAATAAAATGATTATTATATTTCCTTGTTCATGATAATTGTCTATTATTCATGCTATAATTGTATTATCCGGAAATCGTAATACATGTGTGAATACATAGACCACAATGTGTCCCTAGTGAGCCTCTAGTTGACTAGCTCGTTGATCAATAGATAGTCATGGTTTCCTGGCTATGGACATGGGGATGTCATTGATAACGGGATCACATCATTAGGAGAATGATGTGATGGACAAGACCCAAACCTAAGCATAGCACAAAGATCGTGTAGTTCGTTTGCTGTAGCTTTTCTGGATGTCAAGTATCATTTCCTTAGACCATGAGATTGTGCAACTCCCGGATACCGTAGGAGTGCCTTGGGTGTGCCAAACGTCACGACGTAACTGGGTGACTATAAAGGTACATTACAGGTATCTCCGAAAGTGTCT
Source organism: Triticum dicoccoides (assembly GCF_002162155.2). Classification (NCBI taxonomy): domain Eukaryota; kingdom Viridiplantae; phylum Streptophyta; class Magnoliopsida; order Poales; family Poaceae; genus Triticum; species Triticum dicoccoides. The sequence goes on along the minus strand of NC_041380.1, from coordinate 142,499,581 downwards.
GTTGGGTTGGCACGAATCGAGACTGGGATTTGTCACTCCGTATGACGGAGAGGTATATCTGGGCCCACTCGGTAATGCATCATCATAATGAGCTCAATGTGATCAAGTGGTTGATCATGGGATCATGCATTACGGTACGAGTAAAGTGACTTGCCGGTAACGAGACTGAACAAGGTATTGGGATACCGACGATCGAGTCTCGGGCAAGTAACGTACCGATTGACAAAGGGAATTGAGTACGGGATTGATTAGGTCCTCGACATCGTGGTTCATCCGATGAGATCATCGAGGAGCTTGTGGGAGCCAACATGGGTATCCAGATCCCGCTGTTGGTTATTGACCAGAGAGTCGTCTCGGTCATGTATGCTTGTCTCCCGAACCCATAGGGTCTACACACTTAAGGTTCGGTGACGCTAGGGTTGTATAGATATGAGTATGCAGTAATCCGAAAGTTGTTCGGAGTCCCGGATGAGATCCTGGACGTCATGAGGAGTTCCAGAATTGTCCGGAGGTGAAGAATTATATATAGGAAGTGTAGTTTCGGCCATCGGGAAAGTTTCGGGGTCACCGGTATTGTACCGGGACCACCGGATGGGTCCCGGGGGTCCATCGGGTGGGGCCACCCATCCCGGAGGGCCCCATGGGCTGAAGTGGGGAGGCAAACCAGCCCATAGTGGGCTGGTGTGCCCCCCTTGGCCCCCCATGCGCCTAGGGTTGGGAACCCTAGGGGAAGGGGCGCCTCCACTTGCCTTGGGGGGTACTCTACCCCCTTGGCCGCCGCCCCCCCTAGGAGATCCCATCTCCTAGGGCCGGCGCACCCCCTAGGGGGCCTATATAAAGGGGAGAAGGAGGGAGGGCAGCCGCACCTCAAGTCTTGGCGCCTCCCTCTCCCCTGCTACACCTCTCCCTCTCGCAGAAGCTCGGCGAAGCCCTGCTGCGTTCACTGCTGCATCCACCACCACGTCGTCGTGCTGCTGGATCTTCATCAACCTCTCCTTTCCCCTTGCTGGATCAAGAAGGAGGAGACGTCATCCGCTCCTTACATGTGTTGAACGCGGAGGTGCCGTCCGTTCGGCGCTTGGTCATCGGTGATTTGGATCACGGCGAGTACGACTCCATCATCCCCGTTCTCTTGAACGCTTCCGCTCGCGATATACAAGGGTATGTAGATGCACTCTCCTCTTGTTGCTAGTTGACTCCATAGATTGATCTTGGTGAAACGTAGGAATTTTTTTTGTTTTCTGCTACGATCCCCAACAGTGGCATCATGAGCTAGGTCTATGCGTAGTTACTATGCACGAGTAGAACACAAAGTAGTTGTGGGCGTCGATATTGTCAAATTGCTTGCCGTTACTAGTATTATCTTGATTCGGCGGCATCGTGGGATGAAGCGGCCTGGACCAACCTTACACATACGCTTACGTGAGACCGGTTCCACCGATTGACATGCACTAGTTGCATAAGGTGGCTGGCGGGTGTCTGTCTCTCCCACTTTAGTCGGATCAGATTCGATGAACAGGGTCCTTATGAAGGATAAATAGAAATTGGCAATTCACGTTGTGGTTTTGGCGTAGGTAAGAAACGTTCTTGCTAGAAACCTATAGCAGCCACGTAAAAACTTGCAACAACAATTAGAGGACGTCTAACTTGTTTTTGCAGCAAGTGTTTTGTGATGTGATATGGCCAGAGGTTGTGATGAATGATGAATGATATTTGTGATGTATGAGATTGATCATGTTCTTGTAATAGGAATCACGACTTGCATGTCGATGAGTATGACAACCGGCAGGAGCCATAGGAGTTGTCTTTATCTTTTGTATGACCTGCATGTCATTGAGAAACGCCATGTAAATTACTTTACTTTATTGCTAAACGTGTTAGCCATAGTAGTAGAAGTAATAGTTGGCGAGCAACTTCATGGAGACACAATGATGGAGATCATGGTGTCATGCCGGTGACAAGATGATCATGGAGCCCCAAGATGGAGATCAAAGGAGCTATATGATATTGGCCATATCAAGTCACTATTATTTGATTGCATGTGATGTTTATCATGTTTTTGCATCTTGTTTACTTAGAACGACGGTAGTAAATAAGATGATCCCTCATAATAATTTCAAGAAAGTGTCCCCCTAACTGTGCGCCGTTGCGACAGTTTGTTTTTTCGAAGCACCACGTGATGATCGGGTGTGATAGATTCCAACGTTCACACACAACGGGTGTAAGACAGATTTACACATGCAATACACTTAGGTTGACTTGACGAGCCTAGCATGTACAGACATGGCCTCGGAACACAGAAGACCGAAAGGTCAAGCATGAGTCGTATAGAAGATACGATCAACATGAAGATGTTCACCGATGTTGACTAGTCCGTCTCACGTGATGATCGGACACGGCCTAGTCAATTCGGATCATGTTATACTTAGATGACTGAAGGGATGTCTATCTAAGTGGGAGTTCATTGAATAATTTGATTAGATGAACTTAATTATCATGAACTTAGTCTAAAATCTTTACAATATGTCTTGTAGATCAAATGGCCAACGTTGTCCTCAACTTCAACGCGTTCCTAGAGAAAACCAAGCTGAAAGACGATTGCAACAACTATACGGACTGGGTCCGGAACCTGAGGATCATCCTCATAGCTGCCAAGAAAGATTATGTCCTAGAAGCACCGCTAGGTGACGCACCCGTCCCACAGAACCAAGACGTTATGAACGCTTGGCAAACACGTGTTGATGATTACTTCCTCGTTCAGTGCGGCATGCTTTACAGCTTAGAACCGGGGCTCCAAAGGCATTTTGAGCGACACGGAGCATATGAGATGTTCGAAGAGATGAAAATGGTTTTCCAAGCTCATGCCGGGTCGAGAGATATGAAGTCTCCGACAAGTTCTTCAGCTGTAAGATGGAGGAAAATAGTTCTGTCAGTGAGCACATACTCAAAATGTCTGGGTTGCATAACCGCTTGACTCAGCTGGGAGTTAATCTCCCGGATGACGCGGTCATTGACAGAATCCTTCAGTCGCTTCCACCAAGCTACAAGAGCTTTGTGATGAACTTCAATATGCAGGGGATGGAAAAGACCATTCCTGAAGTATTTGCAATGCTGAAATCAGCAGAGGTAGAAGTCAAAAAGGAACATCAAATGTTGATGGTGAATAAAACCACTAAGTTCAAGAAAGGCAAGGGTAAGAAGAACTTCAAGAAGGACGGCAAGGGGGTTGCCGCGCCCGGTAAGCAAGCTGCCAGGAAGAAGTCAACGAATGGACCCAAGCCCGAGACTGAGTGCTTTTATTGCAAGGGAAGTGGTCACTGGAAGCGGAACTGCCCCAAATACTTAGCGGACAAGAAGGCCGGCATCACAAAAGGTATATGTGATATACATGTAATTGATGTGTACCTTACCAGTACTCGTAGTAGCTCCTGGGTATTTGATACCGGTGCGGTTGCTCACATTTGTAACTCAAAGCAGGAGCTGCGGAATAAGCGGAGACTGGCGAAGGACGAGGTGACGATGCGCGTCGGGAATGGTTCCAAGGTCGATGTGATCGCCGTCGGCACGCTACCTCTACATTTACCTACGGGATTAGTTTTAAACCTCAATAATTGTTATTTAGTGCCAGCTTTGAGCATGAACATTGTATCAGGATATCGTTTAATACAAGATGGCTACTCATTTAAATCCGAGAATAATGGTTGTTCTATTTATATGAGAGATATGTTTTATGGTCATGCTCCGATGATGAATGGTTTATTCTTAATGAATCTCGAGCGTAATGCTACACATATTCATAGTGTGAATACCAAAAGATGTAAGGTTGATAATGATAGTCCCACATACTTGTGGCACTGCCGCCTTGGTCACATAGGTGTCAAACGCATGAAGAAACTCCATGCAGATGGACTTTTAGAGTCTCTTGATTACGAATCATTTGACACGTGCGAACCATGCCTCATGGGTAAAATGACCAAGACTCCGTTCTCAGGAACAATGGAGCGAGCAACCAACTTATTGGAAATCATACATACTGATGTGTGCGGTCCAATGAGTGTTGAGGCTCGCGGTGGCTATCTTTATGTCCTCACCCTCACTAATGACTTGAGTAGATATGGGTATGTCTACTTAATGAAACACAAGTCTGAGACCTTTGAAAAGTTCAAGGAATTTCAGAGTGAGGTTGAGAATCAACGTGACAGGAAAATCAAGTTCTTGCGATCAGATCATGGGGGAGAATACTTGAGTCACGAATTTGGCACACACTTAAGAAAATGTGGAATAGTTTCACAACTCATGCCGCCTGGAACACCTTAGCGTAATGGTGTGTCCGAACGTCGTAATCACACTCTATTAGATATGGTGCGATCTATGATGTCTCTTACCAATTTACCGCTATCATTTTGGGGCTATGCTTTAGAGACTATCACATTCACTTTAAATAGGGCTCCGTCGAAATCCGTTGAGACGACACCGTATGAATTATGGTTTGGGAAGAAACCTAAGCTGTCGTTTCTAAAAGTTTGGGGATGTGATGCTTATGTCAAGAAACTTCAACCTGAAAAGCTCGAACCCAAGTCGGAAAAATGTGTCTTCATAGGATACCCTAAAGAAACTGTTGGGTATACCTTCTACCTCAGATTCAAAGGCAAGATCTTTGTTGCCAAGAATGGGTCCTTTCTAGAGAAGGAGTTTCTCTCGAAATAAATAAGTGGGAGGAAGGTAGAACTTGATGAAGTATTACCTCTTGAACCAGTAAGTGGCGCAGCTCAAGAAAATGTTCCTGAGGTGCCGGCACCGACTAGAGAGGAAGTTGTTGATGATGATCATGAAACTTCAGATCAAGTTGCTACTGAACTTCGTGGGTCCACAAGGACACATTCCGCACCAGAGTGGTACGGCAACCCTGTCTTGGAAATCATGTTGTTAGACAACGGTGAACCTTCAAACTATGAAGAAGCGATGGCAGGCCCGGATTCCGACAAATGGCTGGAAGCCATGAAATCTGAGATAGGATCCATGTATAAAAACGAAGTATGGACTTTGACTGACTTGCCCGTTGATCGGCGAGCCATAGAAAATAAATGGATCTTTAAGAAGAAGACAAACACGGATGGTAATGTGACCATCTATAAGGCTCGGCTTGTCGCTAAGGGTTATCGACAAGTTCAAGGGGTTGACTACGATGAGACTTTCTCACCCGTAGCGAAGCTGAAGTCCGTCCGAATCATGTTAGCAATTGCCGCATTCTATGATTATGAGATATGGCAAATGGACATCAAAATGGCATTCCTTAATGGTTTCCTTAAGGAAGAATTGTATATGATGCAGCCGGAAGGTTTTGTCGATCCTAAGAATGCTGACAAGGTGTGCAAGCTCCAACGCTCGATTTATGGGCTGGTGCAAGCATCTCGGAGTTGGAACATTCGCTTTGATGAGATGATCAAAGTGTTTGGGTTTATGCAGACTTATAGAGAAGCCTGCATTTACAAGAAAGTGAGTGGGAGCTCTGTAGCATTTCTCATATTGTTTGTGGATGATATACTGTTGATGGGAAATGATATAGAATTCTTGGAAAGCATAAAGGCCTATTTGAACAAGTGTTTTTCAATGAAGGACCTTGGAGAAGCTGCTTATATATTAGGCATCAAGATCTATAGAGATAGATCGAGACGCCTCATTGGTCTTTCACAGAGTACGTACCTTGACAAGATTTTGAAGAAGTTCAAAATGGATCAGTCAAAGAAGGGGTTCTTGCCTGTATTGCAAGGTATGAGATTGAGCTTGGCTCAATGCCCGACCACGGCAGAAGATAGAGAAAAGATGAGTGTCTTCCCCTATGCCTCGGCCATAGGGTCTATCATGTATGCTATGTTGTGTACCAGACCTGATGTAAACCTTGCCGTGAGTTTGGTAGGAAGGTACCAAAGTAATCCCAGCATGGAACACGGGACAGCGGTCAAAAATATCCTGAAGTACCTGAAAAGGACTAAGGAAATGTTTCTCGTTTATGGAGGTGACGAAGAGCTCGTCGTAAAGGGTTACGTCGATGCTAGCTTCGACACAGATCTGGATGACTCTAAGTCACAAACCGGATATGTGTATATTTTGAATGGTGGGGCAGTAAGCTGGTGCAGTTGCAAGCAAAGCGTTGTGGCGGGATTTACATGTGAAGCGGAGTACATGGCAGCCTCGGAGGCAGCACACAAAGTAGTCTGGGTGAAGGAGTTCATTACCGACCTAGGAGTCATACCCAATGCGTCGGGCCCGATGACTCTCTTCTGTGACAAACTGGAGCTATTGCCCTTGCCAAGGAGCCCAGGTTTCACAGGAAGACCAGGCATATCAAGCGTCGCTTCAACTCCATTCGTGAAAGTGTTCAAAATGGACGCATAGAGATTTGTAAAGTACATACGGACCTGAATGTAGCAGATCCGTTGACTAAACCTCTCCTTAGAGCAAAACATGATCAACACCAGAATTCCATGGGTGTTCGATTCATCACAATGTAACTAGATGATTGAGTCTAGTGCAAGTGGGAGACTGTTGGAAATATGCCCTAGAGGCAATAATAAAATGATTATTATATTTCCTTGTTCATGATAATTGTCTATTATTCATGCTATAATTGTATTATCCGGAAATCGTAATACATGTGTGAATACATAGACCACAATGTGTCCCTAGTGAGCCTCTAGTTGACTAGCTCGTTGATCAACAAATTGTCATGGTTTCCTAGCTATGGACATGGGGATGTCATTGATAACGGGATCACATCATTAGGAGAATGATGTGATGGACAAGACCCAAACCTAAGCATAGCACAAAGATCGTGTAGTTCGTTTGCTGTAGCTTTTCTGGATGTCAAGTATCATTTCCTTAGACCATGAGATTGTGCAACTCCCAGATTCCGTAGGAGTGCCTTGGGTGTGACAAACGTCACAACGTAACTGGGTGACTATAAAGGTACATTACAGGTATCTCCGAAAGTGTCTGTTGGGTTGGCACGAATCGAGACTGGGATTTGTCATCCGTATGACGGAGAGGTATCTCTGGGCCCACTCGGTAATGCATCATCATAATGAGCTCAATGTGATCAAGTGGTTGATCATGGGATCATGCATTACGGTACGAGTAAAGTGACTTGCCGGTAACGAGACTGAACAAGGTATTGGGATACCGAAGATCGAGTCTCAGGCAAGTAACGTACCGATTGACAAAGGGAATTGAGTACAGGATTGATTAGGTCCTCGACATCGTGGTTCATCCGATGAGATCATCGAGGAGCATGTGGGAGCCAACATGGGTATCCAGATCCCGCTGTTGGTTATTGACCAGAGAGTCGTCTCGGTCATGTCTGCTTGTCTCCCGAACCCATAGGGTCTACACACTTAAGGTTCGGTGACGCTAGGGTTGTATAGATATGAGTATGCAATAATCCGAAAGTTGTTCGGAGTCCCGGATGAGATCCTGGACGTCACGAGGAGTTACGGAATTGTCCGGAGGTGAAGAATTATATATAGGAAGTGTAGTTTCGGCCATCGAGAAAGTTTCGGGGTCACCAGTATTGTACCGGGACCACCGGATGGGTCCCGGGGGTCCACCGGGTGGGGCCACCCATCCCGCAGGGCCCCATGGGCTGAAGTAGGGAGGGGAACCAGCCCATAGTGGCCTGGTGCGCCCCCCCTTGGGCCCCCATGTGCCTAGGGTTGGGAACCCTAGGGGAGGGGGCACCTCCACTTGCCTTGGGGGGTACTCTACCCCCTTGGCCGTCGCCCCCCCAGGAGATCCCATCTCCTAGGGCCGGCGCACCCCCTAGGGGGCCTATATAAAGGGGAGAAGGAGGGAGGGCAGCCGCACCTCAAGTCTTGGCGCCTCCCTCTCCCCTGCTACACCTCTCCCTCTCGCAGAAACTCGGCGAAGCCCTGCTGCGTTCACTGCTGCATCCACCACCACGCCGTCGTGCTGCTGGATCTTCATCAACCTCTCCTTTCCCCTTGCTGGATCAAGAAGGAGGAGACGTCATCCGCTCCGTACGTGTGTTGAACGCGGAGGTGCCGTCCGTTTGGCGCTTGGTCATCGGTGATTTGGATCACGGCGAGTACGACTCCATCATCCCCGTTCTTTTGAACGCTTCCGCTCGCGATCTATAAGGGTATGCAGATGCACTCTCCTCTTGTTGCTAGTTGACTCCATAGATTGATCTTGGTGAAACGTAGGAATTTTTTTTCCTGCTACGATCCCCAACACTTCACGCGATTTCGACAATCCTAAAGACCTTTGGGGAGGCAAGCGGACTGATCAGAAACCTGAGCAAGACCGAGGTCTTCCCGATAAGATGTGCCGGCATTGACCTCCAGGATGTGCTATCGGTTTTCCCTGCCAAGATTGCCACCTTCCCGGGACGCTATTTGGGGCTCCCCCTACAATTTCGTCGTCTTAAAGGTGTTGATCTGCAACCCTTCATCGATAGGTTTGCAGGCAGACTACCAGGATGGAAAGGAAAGCTTCTCAACAAGCCTGGAAGGGTGGCACTCGCTCAGTCGGTCCTCATGGACATGTCCACTTTCCACATCACAGCTCTCAACTTGTCGAAGGGGACTCTTAGAAAGATCGACAAAATCATTCGGGCCTTCATCTGGCAAAAAGAAGACCAAACTCAGACCTCGGGAGGCCACTCCCTTGTTAACTGGAAGACAGTCTGCCGCCCAAGGCATTTGGGCGGCCTAGGGATCATGGACCTGCAGAGATTTAGCCGTGCCCTGCGCCTACGGTGGTCGTGGTTGCAATGGACTGACCCAGAAAGGCCATGGGTGGGATCAGAGCTGCCGTGTGACCAATCAGACATGAGCCTCTTCCGCACATGTACCTCTATTACGCTGGGCAACGGGCAGAAGACTTTGTTCTGGCATGACAATTGGACTGGTGAAGGTCCGCTCAAGCTCCTAGCTCCAGAGCTCTACAAGATTGCCTCAAGAAAAAACAGATCGGTGCACAACGAGCTCATGAACGAGAACTAGATTAGGGCGGTGGCCAGACTGCAGACCATTCAGCAGCTAGGTGAACTCGTGTCTCTCTCGAACCACATTAGTCAGATCACCCTCCTCCCTGACCAAGAAGACACCATTCGCTGGAACTTAACCACCTCGGGGACTTACTCGGCCGCCTCTGCCTACGGCGCGCAGTTCTTCGGCTCCTACTCACGTTTTGACACGACCAAGGTCTAGTCCGCAAACGCTGAGCCCAAGTGTAAGTTCTTCGCATGGCTAGCACTGCATGGAAGAATTCTCACTGCAGATATGCTGGCCGTGAGGGGATGGCCTCACGATCCCAGATGCATGCTCTGTCTTCAGCAGACAGAAACAACAACTCACCTATGCAAAGACTGTCCCTTCACGGTCGCGGTTTGGAACCAGGTGAACTCCTGGACTAACGAAGGCGTTCCAATCTCAGGCTTCCTCCCGGAGCCAGGAAATGTGTCTGACTGGTGGGACAAGACTCTGAATTCCCAGTCCAAGCAAGTGCGCAAGAGGCGCAGTGGAAGGATCATCTACACGATATGGTCCGTTTGGAAGGAGCGAAACAGACGAGTTTTCACTGGACAAAGGCTGACGCATCGCGAGGTGGCGGCTTTAGCCCTAGACGCAATCAATCAGCGCGACCTGGTGTTTGCCGGCAACCTGCCAACCGCCGGCATTGGTTAATCTAGATTCTAGGTTGATTGGTCTTTTGTGGTTTCTGCGACGTTTCCTAAAAAACGCTCGCCCCTCTGTAAATTGCGTCCTTTCGCCATCTCTTCTATAAAGAAAAAGGCAGTGTTTCTGTCGGTTCCTTAAAAAAAAAGTGTTAGCTGATCCAGCTAGATCGTACACGTATACAGAAGCAAGTTGGCGCGCGACCCATACGGTACACGTAGCAGCAAAGATATCTGCATGATCGGCGCAGGACAGGATAGTGTGCATGAGATCATGGATGATATCCGACTGGCAAGCTGCTCATGGATGGCTCTCTTTCGTCCTCTTCAATGAGTGCCTGCAGCAAGTGCTGTTCGGCGCAGTCTAGTGGCCTGGAGCACATGCATGCTGACCAATATCATGCAGCAATGCAGTGCTGCACTGCACCCGATCGACGATCTGTACGTGCACGATCTGTTTATGTTATATAAACTAAGTTTACGTGCTTCAAGGGGAATCTCTGTGTTATCAGTGGGCGCGTCTTGTGTAGCTTACTTTATTTTAAATGGCAAATCTTGATCCATATATTCCACTTGTCAACCATCAACTCAAGATGCTATCTTAGAGTATCTTCAATGCTCCAGAAATTTGCTCCGACATCTATCCGCGAACACTGATGCTGGAGACGGACATCCAATTGTATCCTATATGTGTCTATATATGTCCGCCAGTAAAAGGCAATTTAAAATTCAAATAAAAATTCGATCCACGCCGGATCACATCAGTGACAGATCACATTCAAAAAGAGGCAAGTATGCTTAAATTTTTACATGCCCGATGACAAAAGAATATCCGCCCGACAGTTCGTGTAAATTTTTTGAGATTTTTTGCCTCCCAGACCGGCAATTCGACCCTCCTCCACGCACAAGATGTCGTCGATGCCGCGTATGCAGCCTCCATCTCTGCCGCCTCCACCTTCTCCTTGTCCGCAACCTCCAACTCCTCTTGTTGCCGCTGCAACATCTTGGAGCGGACGACTTACACGATCATTCTTGCGTCGGCATCGAAAGACTCCACCTTCAAGGACAACAACTTGGTGTCCTCCGCACCGGCTACGATCTTCACCTTCTTTTCATTGAGCATGGCCTTCGTCTCATCGAGCATAACTTTCTTCTCTTCCATTAAGGCCATCTTCTCTTCGAGCGCCAGCTTCTTCTCGGTCGCCTTCATCAACAGTTTGAGCCTCTCCCCCTTTTCCCCCCACTTGATGTTGGACCACTTGACGTATGCCTCCTCCTTTTTCGACAAGATGTCATCGATCTTCTCCATCAAATTGGCAGTCGCACCTCATTGCTTCACCCTCTCCTCCTCCGACTTCTTTCCCCGGAACACTCTTCTAATCTTCTTGGGCGGTTCTTTTGTTGGGCCAGTTGGGTTCCTGGTTTCTTTCTCCGCGACTTGGGCGACGGTCTTGGTTATAAATAGGTTCCACTTCAGTTGCTCATTCAACTTCAACCAACAATGCATGACGATGAAGTTTTTCTTCTCCAACTTCTTGAACACCGTCCACACCCGAGATGGCTACAAAATAACACATTGTCAAGACCTATGCATACATATCTGGCTAGTGACCAACAATAATTTGCATATCCGACTATGAAACTATGTATATCCGGCTAGTGATCAACAAAACTATGCATATCCGTCTACAAAACTATGCATGTCCGTCTACAATACCATGCATATTGGGCTAGTGATCAACAAAAGCATGCACATCCAGCCAAATGAACTTACTTGCTCATGGATTTGCGCACCTCTAGCCACTAGGCCATCGTGCGATGAGATGTTTCAAGTGGTCGCAATACTTCGAGACAGCCTCTTGGATGGTGTACCATCGATGGTTAGGGACTTTTCTTCACTGTTGCGGATGACCACGTCGGAGTAGGGCGCGAAATGCTTGTGTTTATGGAACCATACGTGAATCTTGTCCCAAAAGGTTGTGCACTTTTTGCTCCGTGTCGTGGATCGGATAGACGCTAGTGGCCAACCATGCATCGCACAACAACTCGTCCTATCGCACGTTGAAGCTTTCTCCTCCACCCCTTGTCTTTGGATCGCCAGCAAGATCATCAGGATCATTGTCCTCCCTCGTCTTCCTCCTCCTGCTATTGTCTGGAAGTCAAATCTGGTTGTTGTGTGCCCGTCTGGGTGTTGGTCTGCGGCATGCCGGGTTGGGTGTACCCATGCCCCGTTCCGGTCTTGGTGTAGTTGTTGGACTGGGTGGAATCCCGAGTCTTCCACTCGCCCGTCCTCATAGGTACCTCCTCCTTCGTCGTGAATGATGTTCATCATCTCCCGGTCCCTGTCATAGGTCGGCTCCCCCGCTTTAGGCATACATGTGAACAACGTGCGAGGCTGCGAGCACCCATCTGTTCCCCGCCCGTCATCCGCGCCCGGACAACCTGCAGCGAAGAACACTCCGAGAAGAGCAACCGAGCTGCATTGACGTCAACGATGAACGGCACGGTGGCGGCTGTCGGGAACTGCCTACCCAGCTGCTTTGCGACGTAGAAGTACCGAGCCTTGTAATGCTCCGGCCAGTACGGTGGGCGACACCATCTGTTCACTGTGGCCAAGACCTCCACCTCATCCGCGACCACCACATCCGCCGGCAGCCCGCTTCTTGATGGTCTCCTCCTTTGCGGCGTTCGCTTTGACGCATAGCTTTTGCCACGTCCTAGAGTTGATCTTTCGAGCGAGTGCGATAGTCGAATCCTGCAGCAGCTCCACCACGTCATCCATCTCCGGCAGGCTCTCCTCCGGTTCCATGCGGTTGCGGCAGGAGGGAAGAAGAGAGTGACATAAAAGGGCGGGAGTTAGGTGGAGAGCGTCGGGATGGAAGAAGAGTTTGAGGATTTTGCCGCGGAAATAGGGTGGGCAGCTACAAAAGCACGGGCTCCGCCTGCATTTTGGGTGAGTCGGGGATGTCGAAATTCTACGTGTCTGCTATCCCGACTCCAGCAAAACCCCATACATTTGGTTCCAGTTTGGCGGCAAAACGTCGTCCGGACCGCTCAACGGACAAATACATGACCGCGTTGGATGACAAAACTCATCCGAACTGCTTAGTCTAGATGTATACGCGCGGTTTGTGACTTGGGGTTGGAGATGCCTTTATTATCCTATTTTATTCCGTGCCAATCAACTATGGATACCGATGTATTACCCATTGTTCCTACCGCTACGAAACGCGACGGAGATCCATTGATCGGCGACGATGATCTGGACCAATACTCCTGTGCATGCATGGCGTGCGAGCTGGTCCACCGGCGACGATCGAGTGACAGGGGCCTCTACCCCATCTTGACGCTCTCTCGTCAAAGATGCATGTGCACGAACGTACCTCTGATGCAGACGGTTCGACCTTTGCAGCAGGCAGCGTGATCCTCGTGCTAGCTAACAAAGACTTATCGGCACAGCAAGCTAGTATATATACAGGGTAGTTATTACTGTTTTAGTAATCGTGAAGCTGAGGAGTATATGTGTGTGGCAGCCTGAAGCCGTTCATGTGCACTCTAGTCACCTAAACTTTTATCTAGAATTCTTGATATTGTTAGTTTTGTTTATAATTTATATGTGATGTGAGATGGTGACCAATATTGGTGAGTAGATGTTGATACAGACAAAGAAAATGTCTCAGATATAAAGCATCTTTCTCTTTTCTTTCGAGGAACTCTAGAGCATCTTCTAGGGCGTCATCCCTCACTCCTCTCCTACTTGCCGGGACCGGATCGTCCGGAAAAAAAAAATCCAAGGGGGTTCTATAAGCCACCCCTGATTTTCCTGATTGTCTAGAATCACCTATTTTGGTGTCAAAAGTAGGGGAAGTTTGGTGCATGTTTGGATTGTCCACAACATATGTGCTAACACTCCTGCCCCACCCGGACCAACTTCAAACCACCGTCCCCACTCCTCTCTTCCTTCTGGGCTCCCTCCTACCAGCAT
>NC_041380.1:142472265-142485686 GCF_002162155.2 Triticum dicoccoides | reverse complement strand
GTCGGCACACTCAAAGTTTGACCGGAAACCGATGTCAGAGTCCAACCTTGATGAGTCCAAATTATGTGATATTTTTAAGCCTTATTTTGTGCTTACACAATAGGCTTTGTAGAATTTTATCGCGTCCGTGTGCCCCTTTTTGACAATTTTCTTCTAGATGCATTTTCGGAAGTAATTCAAATACTAAAGAACTTCAGGAAAAAGTGATAAAATCATGTCAAATGATGTGATAAATAATTATTCCTATAAAGGATGCTTGGGTACTTGCCTCCCTGCGGGCTTCACGGCGAAGAGAGCCTATGAGCCATCCATTTCCGGTTAGCGTGTCATGAGGGCTTCTCAAGGGCTCTCTGCGCCGTCCGATCTTCCCAAACGGCGTGCGCCCGGTGACTTGGTTGGGAAGTCCATGGCGGGTGGACCGCGGGTGCACGCCCGGAGGCACCATCATAGCGCGGGTTTGGTCGCACCTGCGATGTCCCTCTCGCGCGTTGCCCTACGCGCGACAACCCAACTGTACCCGCTTGTCAGCATCCTTTGGCACCAGGCAGGTTATGTCCCTCACGCCGGTCGGCGCCGCGAGGGCTTCTCGTGTGCTTTCCACGCCATCCGACTTCCCGGACACTGCACACCTGGGCCACTCGTCTAGGCAGTCCATGATGGATGGACCACGTGTGTGCGCCCGGGGCCATAGTCATTGGGCAGGTTTGGTCGCCCTCGTGATGGCCCTCTCGTGCGTTGCCCCATGCGCGATGGCCAGCCGGACCTGCATGTCGGCATCCTTCGGCCCCGGAATGGGTACGTCGTTTCCGTTGGCCATCCAAACGTGCGCACCCGGCTTGCGCGAGTATCTTGCCCGGTGTCAGTGCTAAAACCGGCAGTTCTCGGGTAGGGGTTCCCAAGCTTGGTGATACGAGCTAGATGATAACAGAAAGAGCAGGGACACAATGTTTTATCCAGGTTCGGGCCCTCTTGAAGAGGTACAACCCTACGGCCTGCTTCTTATATATTGATTGTGATAGAGTACAAGGTATAAGATGATCTACCTCGAGATCGTATGAAGACGTTCTAAGCTCTAAAATTGTATATGTGTATCTCTACAGATTAGACCCCATAGCCTTATACAGGCACCAGGGGTATTTAGGGTTTACAAATTGTTCGTTGCGATCTAGTGATAAGCACGCCGATTTTTCGAATACACCGTGAAGTGTACGCCAAGTCTTCGGAAGAACTTCATTTGGATGACGGTATGGGTATCAGCCTAGCCAGGACCCATTCAACCACTCGTGGGTTCTCAGCCCGGCCCAAGAGAGATGGGCCGATGTGATGGGCACCCCTTAATCCGGGACACCGTCGGTAGCCCCCAAACTAGTCTTCAAGCCTAGGTCATTGGATATCCTCCTCGGGATAGCTTCACAGTCCAGAGTCTTCGGCTTCATAGATGAGTTAATCCTTCACTCCGGCTTCCAAGTCCAGGGTTACTGCATGTTCCACGGCTAACCTGGAACCACACTGCCATAGTCGGGTGCACCTTGCTGCCCGCCACTAATAAACCACTCTCAGTGACGGCATGCTTCCTCGTCCGCCACATGTATCTAGCCAGATTATCAGTGGCGGTTGTCCTCACCAACCAGCAATGGGTGAGAGCCCACCTATAAGAAGTTCCCTCATAGTGGCCTTTGTGAAAATGTTGGTGTTTCGCTCGTTTCAAATTTCGCAATGGACCATCGTGCATACCAAGAGGCAAAAGCTTCCTTATGACTACTGTGCGCTCGTGTGAATCGTGAGATAGCGATGGCACCATCCAGGACACCACAATGAAAGAGTCTGTCTCACGCTGCTAAGTCCTTCCCTACGTACACACACGCAAGACATTTCAAGTAGCATTATTCCAACCTACCCAGGCTAAAAGTTCAAGTCATATCTTAAGTACGACGATATCCATTTCTAAGACCAGACTCATCTGCATTCGGTCAGAAAAACAATTTATAAAAAAATCAAAAAAATCTAAATTTGTTTTGCATGGTAGATAATTTGATGCGTGAGATGTGTTCCAAACTTCAGATCATTTAAAGATATTAGTAGCTCTCAACAAAAAAGACAAATTAGGTTAGAACAGTACATGAACAATAAACTTTTTTTATAGATTCAAATTTGTCTTTTTTTGCCAAGAGCCACTCAGATGTTTAAATATTCTGAAATTTGGAGCGGACCTCACACACTAAATTATCCACCATGCATTTTTTTTAGGTTTTCTAGTATTTGTTTTGAATTCTTTTCTTCAACACGGGTGCAGATGAATATGATTGATATTGTTCATAGAAATCCATCTGGCTTGGATTGTCGACCATGAGCCATTTGCAGTTACTATCACGTATGCTTACTGACAAACGCGAAAAACAACCTGCACTTGCTGCTTTAATAGTCCCCTCTGGCTTACCTAATAGTCCCCTCGGGAGTACTGACGAACTTCATAAAATATATAGTAGTTGGTTAGGCAAGATAATCCAATTAACTGTTCCACTTGATCCATGTGGATATACTTAATTGTAACCGCTACTAGTAAAGAACTTGCTCTCTCGATATTTTTTCCCGAGGCCCCTCTGTTCATATTCCCCGGAGAGTAACGCTAATTGGGTCATAAGGAAAACGGGGGGAGAAAATTGCATCCAGTTCTGTAACTAGTCGTTTCTGGCAAGTCTTCCGTGGACAAATTTGACTGTTAAAGTTTCGCTGCCGAAATCAACATCAATAAATTCTAGGTACCTGTCGCGTCAAAAAAAAAAAACCTTGGGTAAACTCTATGCACAGACTAGAAAAATCATCTTAACCACGAAACCAAATGTGAAGACTTCATATACATGTATGTTTATTATCTTGTCTGAGGACCACTCTGCTTCAGTTAACCATAGAGGAAAAGTGGGTGGGAGGGAAAATGCTGTGGCCCCTCCATTAACCATAAAAAACTTGGGGATCATGAAGTTTGCATTAATAAAATGATTTTGCGATATCAATAGAAACGGAAATCCATAGTAAATCATACTCCCTCCAACCCCCAAAAATGATTCAATTTTATACTAAATTTAGTACATAGTTGAGTCATTTATTTTGAGATGAAAAGAGTACGAATTTGGGAAGATATATCCACACAAAGAGATTTCTCGGTTCTGTATTTGTTGAACTAAAAGATACAACGGGTTATCTCTACTACTTAAAAAAATGTAAGGTTTTCATTTCACATTTCTTCCCATCACTCTTCGTCCAACCTTCCTTGTATGATAATAAATTAACTTAATTTACTTACTTTCTGAACCAGTTTCACTTTAATTTACTTACCAAATTGCTGATCAAAATATAAGGTAATTCATGGGCAGAATTTCATGATCATTTATTTACACAATCATATTATTATAGACAGGTAAATCACAAGCCAAATGCACTAGAAGATTTATATCCCGTTGCAACGCACAGGCATTGTTCTAGTCTTGAGTTAAAGGCACATAACAACAACTTTCGTGTCACAATTAGAGAAAAATCATCACTTTATGGCACCTCCAACGGTTACCTGCAAATTTCCTCCCACCTGCGTCCGCGAACATGACGGATCAGTCCGCGGACACGGATGCGGGAGGCCGTCATCCAACACTAGCAATATACATTTCAAAATCTTTTATAACAAACCATATGAAATTCATACAAACATTCCCGGATTTCATACAAACACGACAGATTTCATTTCATACAAACATGGTGGATTTAATTACATTTCGAACATTTAGAACAAAAAAAGAGCTAGCCCTAAACCTATCCTACAGCGGCGGCGCCCGGCGTCCAAGCCCGTGTCGTCCTCCTTTTGCCGTCTCCATGAGCACGGGCGATAAGACCAATGAAGTGAAGGTGCGGTCTCCGGCGAGGAAGAGTAGAACACGGGAGACGGACCGGCCCACATGGGACACCAGGTCCCGCCGCCTCCCGTGGCCCACTCATCCATGGAGGAGTCCGCGCCTTGTCCGTCGCCAGTGGACGCGAGGTCCACGAGGGAAATGGTGGCGCTGGCGCAGTCGTCATCCCATCGGGCCGGCTGATGGTTCATCGGTGGCACGTAGGAGGCACAGCTAGCGTGTTCTCCTCTGCGATCGCCTGCAGCTGTGCCTCCACAGCTGCCGCTTCCTGCCGAGCGGCGGCTTGAGTGCGGACGGCATCGTAGATGACACGCTGCTCCGTGACAAAATTTGGGTTTGCCACGGCCATGGTCGCCACAGCCTCCTCGCTCGCACGCTCGCCATAGATCGGGCCCTCCGCCAGTCGGTGCTACTCCAGGAGGAACAAGTTGTACTGTTGTTCCTCCTGCACCTACTGCAACGCCGACAAAGGAGCCGCCACAGCCTGCACCTCCACCATGGCGGCATTGAAGTGCTCCTGTGCCTGCTCCATGGTGAAGCCGACATGCACAGGAGGCGTGGGAGTTGGGGCGGAGTCATCGGAGCCCATCTCCATCGTGATGTCTGTTGGCTAACGTAGCATGCAATTTCAAAAATTCTCCTACGATCACGCAAGACCTGTCTAGGAGATGCATAGCAATGAGAGGGGGAGAGTGTGTCCACGTACCCTTGTAGACCGAAAGCGTAAGCGTTAGTTTAACGCGGTTGATGTGGTCGAACGTCTTCTCGATTCAACCGATCAAGTATCGAATGTACGACACCTCCGAGTTCTACACACGTTCAGCTCGATGATGTTCCTCGAACTCTTGATCCAGCAAAGTGTCGAGGGAGAGTTGCGTCAGCACGACGGCGTGGTAACGGTGATGGTGAAGTGATCCGCGCAGGGCTTCGCCTAAGCACTACGAGAATATGACCGGAGGAGTAAACGGTGGAGGGGGGCACCGCACACGGCTAAGAACAATTGATGTGTCTTAGAGGTTCCCCCGCCCCCGTATATAAAGGAGGGAGAGGGGAGGAGGCCGGCCTAGGGGCGCGCCAAGTGGGGGGAGTCCCACTTGGACTCCTAGTCCAATTCACCCCCCTTTCCTTTTACCGGAAGGGGAAAGGGGGAGGAGAGGGAGGAGGAGAAGGAAAGGGGGGCCGCGCCCCCTCCCCTAGTCCAATTCGGACTCCTCCCTTGGGGGGGGGTGCCATCCTTATGGGCTAGTTTGCCTCCCTCCTATGGCCCATGTGGCCCATATCTCCCCCCCCCCGGGGGGGGGGGGGTTCCGGTTACCCCCCGGTACTATGATACGTACCCGATACATTCCGAAACACTTTCGGTGTCCGAATACTATCATCCAATATATCAATCTTTACCTCTCGACCATTTTGGGACTCCTATTCATGTCTGTGATCTCATTCGGGACTCTGAACAATCTTCGATCACCAAAACACATAACTCATAATACAAATCGTCATCGAACGTTAAGCGTGCGGACCCTACGGGTTCGAGAACTATGTAGACATGACCGAGACACCTGTCCGGTCAATAACCAATAGCGGAACCTGGATGCTCATATTTGTTCCCACATATTCTACGAAGATCTTTATCGGTCAAACCGTAATGACAACATACGTCATTCCCTTTGTCATCGGTATGTTACTTGCCTGAGGTTCGATCGTCGGTATCTTCATACCTAGTTCAATCTCGTTACTGGAAAGTCTCTTTACTCCTTCCATAATGCATCATCATGTAACTAACTCATTAGTCACATTGCTTGCAAGGCTTACCATGATGTGCATTACCGAGAGGGCCCAGAGATACCTCTCCGATACTCAGAGCGACAAATCCTAATCTCGATCTATGCCAACCCAACAAACACCTTCGGAGATACCTGTAGAGCATCTTTATAATCACCCAATTACGTTGTGAGTAGCACACAAGTTATTCCTCTGGTATTCAGGAGTTGCATGGTCTCATTGTTGGGGAACAAAGTAATTTCAAAATTTTCCTACGCACACGCAAGATCATGGTGATGCATAGCAACGAGAAGGGAGAGTATGATCTACGTACCCTTGTAGATCGACAACGGAAGCGTTTGGTTGATGTAGTCGTACGTCTCCATGGCCCGACCGATCAAGCACCGAAACTACGGCACCTCCGAGTTCTAGCACACGTTCAGCTCGATGACGATCCCCAGACTCCGATTCAGCAAAGTGTCGGGGAAGAGTTCCGTCAGCACGACGGCGTGGTGACGATCTTGATGTACTACCGTCACAGGGCTTCGCCTAAGCACCGCTACAATATTATCGAGGACTATGGTGGAAGGGGGCACCGCACACGGCTAAGAATATGATCACGTGGATCAACTTGTGTCTCTAGGGGGTGCCCCTGCCTCCGTATATAAAGGTTCAAGGGAGGGGGGCTGGCCAGCCAGGAGAGGCGCGCCAGGAGGAGTCCTACTCCCTGGGAGTAGGACTCCCCCCTTTCCTAGTTGGAATAGGATTCATGGAGGAGGGGGGAAAGAGGAGAGAGAGGAGGAAGGGGGGCCGGCCCCCTCTCCTTGTCCAATTCAGACCAAGGGGGGAGGGCAGGGGTGCGTGGCCCATCTCTGGCCACCTCTCCTCTCTTCCACTAAGGCCCACTAAGGCCCATATACCTCCCGGGGAGTTCTGATAACCTCCCGGTACTCCGGTAAAATCCCGATTTCACCCGGAACACTTCCGATATCCAAACATAGGCTTCCAATATACCAATCTTTATGTCTCGACCATTTCAAGACTCCTCGTCATGTTCGTGATCACATCCGGGACTCCGAACAACCTTCGGTACATCAAAATGCATAAACTCATAATATAACTGTCACCGTAACCTTAAGCGTGCGGACCCTACGGGTTCGAGAATAATGTAGACATGACCGAGACACGTCTCCGGTCAATAACCAATAGCGGAACCTGGATGCTCATATTGGCTCCTACATATTCTACGAAGATCTTTTATCGGTCAGACCGCATAACAACATACGTTGTTCCCTTTGTCATCGGTATGTTACTTGCCCGAGATTCGATCGTCGGTATCCCATACCTAGTTCAATCTTGTTATCGGCAAGTCTCTTTACTCATTCTGTAATACATCATCCCGCAACTAACTCATTAGTTGCAATGCTTGCAAGGCCTAAGTGATGTGCTTTACCGAGAGGGCCCAGAGATACCTGTCCGACAATCGGAGTGACAAATCCTAATCTCGAAATACGCCAACCCAACATGTACCTTTGGAGACACCTGTAGTGCTCCTTTATAATCACCCAGTTACGTTGTGACGTTTGGTAGCACACAAAGCGTTCCTCTAGCAAACGGGAGTTGCATAATCTCATAGTCATAGGAACATGTATAAGTTATGAAGAAAGCAATAGCAACATACTAAACGATCGGGTGCTAAGCTAAAGGAATGGGTCATGTCAATCAGATCATTCATCTAATGATGTGATCCTATTAATCAAATGACAATTCTTTGTCCATGGTTAGGAAACATAACCATCTTTGATTAACAAGCTAGTCTAGTAAAGGCATACTAGTGACACTCTGTTTGTCTATGTATTCACACATGTATTATGTTATGTTTCCGGTTAATACAATTCTAGCATGAATAATAAAATTTTATCATGATATATAAGGAAATAAATAATAACTTTATTATTGCCGCTAGGGCATATTTCCTTCAGTCTCCCACTTGCACTAGAGTCAATAATCTAGATTACACAGTAATGATTCTAACACCCATGGAGCCTTGGTGTTGATCATGTTTTGCTCGTGGAAGAGGCTTAGTCAACGGGTCTGCTACATTCAGATCCATATGTATCTTGCAAATCTCTATGTCTCCCACCTGGACTAGATCCCGGATGGAATTGAAGCGTCTCTTGATGTGCTTGGTTCTCTTATGAAATCTGGATTCCTTTGCCAAGGCAATTGCACCAGTATTGTCACAAAAGATTTTCATTGGACCCGATGCACTAGGTATGACACCTAGATCGGATATGAACTCCTTCATCCAGACTCCTTCATTCCCTGCTTCCGAAGCAGCTATGTATTCCGCTTCACACGTAGATCCCGCCATGATGCACTGTTTAGAACTGCACCAACTGACAGCTCCACCGTTTAATGTAAACACGTATCCGGTTTGCGATTTAGAATCGTCTGGATCAGTGTCAAAGCTTGCATCAATGTAACCGTTTACGATGAGCTCTTTGTCACCTCCATATACGAGAAACATATCCTTAGTCCTTTTCAGGTACTTCAAGATGTTCTTGACCGCTGTCCAGTGATCCACTCCTGGATTACTTTGGTACCTCCCTGCTAGACTTATTGCAAGGCACACATCAGGTCTGGTACACAGCATTTGCATACATGATAGAGCCTATGGCTAGCGCATAGGGAACATCTTTCATTTTCTCTCTATCTTCTGCAGTGGTTGGGCATTGAGTCTTACTCAACTTCACACCTTGTAACACAGGCAAGAACCCTTTCTTTGCTTGATCCATTTTGAACTTCTTCAAAATCTTGTCAAGGTATGTGCTTTGTGAAAGTCCAATTAAGCGTCTTGATCTATCTCTATAGATCTTTATGCCTAATATGTAAGCAGCTTCACCGAGGTCTTTCATTGAAAAACTCTTATTCAAATATCCCTTTATGCTATCCAGAAATTCTATATCATTTCCAATCAGTAATATGTCATCCACATATAATATCAGAAATGCTACAGAGCTCCCACTCACTTTCTTGTAAATACAGGCTTCTCCAAAAGTCTGTATAAAACCAAATGCTTTGATCACACTATCAAAGCATTTATTCCAACTCCGAGAGGCTTGCACCAGTCCATAAATGGATCGCTGGAGCTTGCACACTTTGTTAGCTCCCTTTGGATCGACAAAACCTTCCGGTTGCATCATATACAACTCTTCTTCCAGAAATCCATTCAGGAATGCAGTTTTGACATCCATCTGCCAAATTTCATAATCATAAAATGCGGCAATTGCTAACATGATTCGGACAGACTTAAGCATCGCTACGGGTGAGAAGGTCTCATCGTAGTCAACCCCTTGAACTTGTCAAAAACCTTTTGCGACAAGTCGAGCTTTGTAGACAGTAATATTACCGTCAGCGTCAGTCTTCTTCTTGAAGATCCATTTATTCTCAATTGCTTGCCGATCATCAGGCAAGTCAACCAAAGTCCATACTTTGTTCTCATACATGGATCCCATCTCAGATTTCATGGCTTCAAGCCATTTTAGGGAATCTGGGCTCACCATCGCTTCTTCATAGTTCGTAGGTTCATCATGATCTAGTAGCATGATTTCCAGAACAGGATTACCGTACCACTCTGGTGCGGATCTCACTCTGGTTGATCTACGAGGTTCAGTAGTATCTTGTTCTAAAGTTTCATGATTATTATCATTAGCTTCCTCACTAATTGGTGTAGGTGTCACAAAAACAGTTTTCTGTGATGCACTACTTTCCAATAAGGGAGTAGGTACAGTTACCTCGTCAAGTTCTACTTTCCTCCCACTCACTTCTTTCGAGAGAAACTCCTTCTCTAGAAAGGATCCATTCTTAGCAATGAATGTCTTGCCTTCGGATCTGTGATAGAAGGTGTACCCAACAGTCTCCTTTGGGTATCCTATGAAGACACATTTCTCCGATTTGGGTTCGAGCTTATCAGGTTGAAGCTTTTTCACATAAGCATCGCAAGCCCAAACTTTAAGAAACGACAACTTTGGTTTCTTGCCAAACCACAGTTCATAAGGTGTCGTCTCAACGGATTTTGATGGTACCCTATTTAACGTGAATGCGACCGTCTCTAAAGCATAACCCCAAAATGATAGTGGTAAATTTGTAAGAGACATCATAGATCGCACCATATCAAGTAAAGTACGATTACAACGTTCGGACACACCATTACGCTGAGGTGTTCCGGGTGGCGTGAGTTGCGAAACTATTCCGCATTGTTTCAGATGTAGACCAAACTCGTAACTCAAATATTCTCCTCCATGACCAGATCACAGAAACTTTATTTTCTTGTTACGATGATTTTCAACTTCACTCTGAAATTCTTTGAACTTTTCAAATGTTTCAGACTTATGCTTCATTAAGTAGATATACCCATATCTGCTTAAATCATCTGTGAAGGTGAGAAAATAACGATATCCGCCACGAGCCTCAACATTCATCGGACCACATACATCTGTATGTATGATTTCCAACAAATCTGTTGCTCTCTCCATTGTACCGGAGAACGGTGTTTTAGTCATCTTGCCCATAAGGCATGGTTCGCAAGTACCAAGTGATTCATAATCAAGAGGTTCCAAAAGTCCATCGGTATGGAGTTTCTTCATGCGCTTTACACCGATATGACCTAAACGGCAGTGCCACAAATAAGTTGCACTATCATTATTAACTCTGCATCTTTTGGCTTCAACATTATGAATATGTGTGTTACTACTATCGAGATTCATCAAAAATAGACCAGTCTTCAAAGGTGCATGACCATAAAAGATATTACTCATATAAATAGAACAACCATTATTCTCTGATTTAAATGAATAACCGTCTCGCATTAAACAAGATCCAGATATAATGTTCATGCTCAACGCTGGCACCAAATAACAATTATTTATGTCTAATATTAATCCCGAAGGTAGATGTAGAGGTAGCGTGCCGACCGCGATCACATCGACTTTAGAACCATTTCCCACGCGCATCGTCACCTCGTCCTTTGCCAGTGTTCGCTTAATCCATAGTCCCTGTTTCGAGTTGCAAATATTAGCAATAGAACCAGTATCAAATACCCAGGTGCTACTGCGAGCTCTAGTAAGGTACACATCAATAACATGTATATCACATATACCTTTGTTCACCTTGCCATCCTTCTTATCCGCCAAATACTTGGGGCAGTTCCGCTTCCAGTGACCAGTCTGCTTGTAGTAGAAGCACTCAGTTTCAGGCTTAGGTCCAGATTTGGGTTTCTTCTCCTGATCAACAACTTGCTTGCTTTTCTTCTTGAAGTTCCCCTTCTTCTTCCCTTTGCCCTTTTTCTTGAAACTAGTGGTCTTGTTGACCATCAACACTTGATGCTCCTTCTTGATTTCTACCTCCGCAGCTTTCAGCATTGCGAAGAGCTCGGGAATAGTCTTATTCATCCCTTGCATATTATAGTTCATCACAAAGCTCTTGTAGCTTGGTGGCAGTGATTGGAGAATTCTGTCAATGACGCAATCATCTGGAAGATTAACTCCCATCTGAATCAAGTGATTATTATACCCAGACATGTTGAGTATATGCTCACTGACAGAACTGTTCTCCTCCATCTTGCAGCTATAGAATTTATTGGAGACTTCATATCTCTCAATCCGGGCATTTGCTTGAAATATTAACTTCAACTCCTGGAACATCTCATATGCTCCATGACGTTCAAAATGTTGTTGAAGTCCCGATTCTAAGCCGTAAAGCATGGCACACTGAACTATCGAGTAGTCATTAGCTTTGCTCTGCCATACGTTCACAACATCTGGTGTTGCTCCAGCAGCAGGCCTGGCACCTAGCGGTGCTTCCAGGATGTAATTCTTCTATGCAGCAATGAGGATAATCCTCAAGTTACGGACCCAGTCCGTGTAATTGCTACCATCATCTTTCAACTTTGCTTTCTCAAGGAACGCATTAAAATTCAACGGAACAATAGCACGGGCCATTTATCTACAATCATACATAAACAAGCAAGATACTATCAGGTACTAAGTTCATGATAAATTTAGGTTCAATTAATCATATTACTTAAACTCCTACTTAGATAGACATCCCTCTAATCATCTAAGTGATCACGTGATCCAAATCAACTAAACCATAACCGATCATCACGTGAAATGGAGTAGTTTTCAATGGTGAACATCGCTATGTTGATCATATCTACTATATGATTCACGCTCGATCTTTCGATCTCAGTGTTCCGAGGCCATATCTGCATATGCTAGGCTCGTCAAGTTTAACCTGAGTATTCTGCGTGTGCAAAACTGGCTGGCACCCATTGTAGATGGACGTAGAGCTTATCACACCCGATCATCACATGGTGTCTGGGCACGACGAACTTTGGCAACGGTGCATACTCAGGGAGAACACTTTTATCTTGAAATTTAGTGAGAGATCATCTTATAATGCTACCGTCAATCAAAGCAAGATAAGATGCATAAAAGATAAACATCACATGCAATCAATATAAGTGATATGATATGGCCATCAACATCTTGTGCTTGTGATCTCCATCTCCGAAGCACCGTCGTGATCACCATCATCACCGGCGCGACACCTTGATCTCCATCGTAGTATCGTTGTCGTCTCGCCAATCTTATGCTTCCATGACTATCGCTACCGCTTAGTGATAAAGTAAAGCATTACAGCGCGATTGCATTGCATACAATAAAGCGACAACCATATGGCTCCTGCCAGTTGCCGATAACTCGGTTACAAAACATGATCATCTCATACAATAAAATTTAGCATCATGTCTTGACCATATCACATCACAACATGCCCTGCAAAAACAAGTTAGATGTCCTCTACTTTGTTGTTGCATGTTTTACGTGGCTGCTACGGGCTTTAAGCAAGAACCAATCTTACCTACGCATCAAAACCACAACGATAGTTTGTCAAGTTGGTGTTGTTTTAACCTTCGCAAGGACCGGACGTAGCCACACTCAGTTCAACTAAAGTTGGAGAGACTGTCACCCGCAAGCCACCTATGTGCAAAGCACGTCGGGAAAACCGGTCTCGCGTAAGCGTACGCGTAATGTCGGCCCGGGCCGCTTCGTCCAACAATACCGCCGAACCAAAGTATGACATGCTGGTAAGCAGTATGACTTATATCGCCAACAACTCACTTGTGTTCTACTCGTGCATATAACATCAACATATAAAACCTAGGCTCAGATGCCACTGTTGGGGAACGTAGTAATTTCAAAATTTTCCTACGCACACGCAAGATCATGGTGATGCATAGCAATGAGAGGGGAGAGTATGATCTACGTACCCTTGTAGATCGACAACGGAAGCGTTTGGTTGATGTAGTCGTACGTCTCCACGGCCCGACCGATCAAGCACGGAAACTACGACACCTCCGAGTTCTAGCACACGTTCAGCTCGATGACGATCCCCGGACTCCGATCCAGCAAAGTGTCGGGGAAGAGTTCCGTCAGCACGACGGCGTGGTGACGATCTTGATGTACTACCGTCACAGGGCTTCGCCTAAGCACCGCTACAATATTATCGAGGACTATGGTGGAAGGGGGCACCGCACACGGCTAAGAATATGATCATGTGGATCAACTTGTGTCTCTAGGGGGTGCCCTTGCCTCCGTATATAAAGGTTGAAGGGAGGGGGGCCGGCCGGCCAGGAGAGGCGCGCCAGGAGGAGTCCTACTCCCTCTGGGAGTAGGACTCCCCCCTTTCCTAGTTGGA